>NW_016690257.1:3127284-3175581 GCF_001604755.1 Lepidothrix coronata | reverse complement strand
AAACTGAAAGATGAGAGATTTAAATTAATTATTAGGAAGAAATTATTTCTTATAAAGGTGCTGAGGCCCTGGCATAGGTTGCCCAGACAAGCTAAGGGTGTCTAATCCCTGGAAGTGCTCAGTGCCAGATGGGATGGGGCTTGGAGCAACCAGGTCTAGTGGAAAGTGTTCCTGCCCGTGGCAGGGTGTTTGGAATGAGGTGGTCTTTAAGGTCCCTTTCAATCCAAGCCTTTATTTGATTCCATGATTTTGTTATTGAAAGAAATCAGATTGATCAAACATAATTTACTACTGTTAAATCTACTACCATTCTCCTCCTTCTTGGAGGACTAGCTTCGTGAGTTTCTTGGAGACCAAGGTGAAGCTGTCATGCCTATAGTTCCACAAATCATCACTCTAGTCCCCTTTGAAGGTGGGTTCAACACTTGCTTTTCTCCAGTCTTCAGGGACTTCCTTTGAAAGATTGAGTGGTCTCATACAGACATCTGAGTTGCATTATTGGTTTTAACCTATTTGGGCATTTACCATCCTGATTTCATCCTCTACTGCCCAATCAATGATTTATACTTTCCTTCATATTCTTGTTTCTACCTGCATTTTACTAATAGGTAATTAAGAAACTCTTTGCTTAGCCAGGTAGGTTTCTGTGAACACTTTCAGTCTTCAAGAAGAACAGGTTTTTTTTTTCCTTGACTATGAAGTCTATTAAACCAAAACCTGTTATCCTGAAGTCTGATGTCCTCATCTCTCCAGCTTTCCTCTGAATGTTGAACTCTGTGACCCTACAAACCCTGAAGCCCTGACTGCCACTTATGATTGCATTCTCCATGTTTCTCATCTGTTTGTTAGCAACAGGATGAAGTCTTGGATCAACTTTTAGTTTAAAATCTCTGCTTTTTACCGAGACTATAAACCTCCTCCTGACTCATTTTTATACACCTCCTACTGTCTTTTTCCTTTCTAGTAAAAACAAATACATAATTAGTTTGCTATAAAGAAAAAAAAAGTGAGGGCAAACAGGGAAAGATAATATTCCAGATAATTCTACCTTCCCCCCCCCCAATATTAATGGATTATCCTGACACATGTATTTTCTTTTAAGTCTTCATTAATTAAAAGACCTAAAGCTCTCTTACTGATTAGTCTTCTCCATAAATTCACAAATCAGTGCTAATTTTCCTGTTTTCCTTCACAGTAAGAAAATGAAGGCCTTCTGACTCTGCATTATCCTTTTAAAAAGATAGTGTCCAGTGATCTGTTTCCTGAAGACTTACACAGGGGCTGTGCTAGCAGTGGTCCATTGAAAAACCTTGTGTTGTATGTTCTCATGTGCCTGTAGACCCCTGGGGGTTGCAAGTGAGAGTGCAGATCTGCTTAGATGTCAACTTCAGAGCTCCATGGGCCTCCAGACTGGAAAAATCTAATTCATGTTTGTACAATGATTCTATGACATTTAAAATGTTACCCTTCCAATATAACACACTTATAAAGTCATTATTTTTGTTTCTGTTATTTTTCATCTGATTCCAATTTCTGTGTTTAATATTGCTACTCAATCATTTATTCCTAGGCCTTCAGTTCTCTAATTTCTTGGTTTGACAAAATGTGGTAAATCTGCTCAGACCCTGAGATTACAGAATAAATTAAAATATTTTTCTTCAAATATTATTGATTGAGCAACTGTTACATGGCTACAGTGAAGTAGTATTTTTGCTATTTTGCACTGTTGTGGCTCAGTGAGACTAGAATGAGATTAGAGGCAAAGGGAAGCAGATTACAAGAAACTAAGTGAAAAAATAGAAGTTGGTACATTCCAAACAGATGTCTGTAAAGCTTCACACAGTGATTCATAAACACTCTGTTTTGGACAAAGTAGTCAGTTTGAGGGAAAAGCAGTTTCACATACACTCTGTAGAACAACTTTACTTTCTGAAGACCTGTTGGGGTTTTTTTTATGAAATATACCTATATTTTTATATTAAAAAGTTTTCATTGTAAACTTTCACACCTGACCATTACAACAGCTTGATACAGCTGAAGCACAATATAAGATGGTGCTTGTTAATGCCAATATGCCCTCTCCATACTGTTGTGAAAGAACTTCTACCAGAAAGGAAAAAAAAAAAAGGGCTGTGTGATGCTGATGTACTTTTACATGGGCTTCTGCCCACAGCACTTATCCAAAATGCTTTTTTTTTTCAGGGAGAGATTATCTAAAAACATTTTTTAAGAGGCCCACAGATACTCAGATAATCCATCCTGACTTCTGATGTATTTAGCCCAAGGAATTAGTGTTCCTGATCCCTGAAGCATGGCTGTGTTGTCTGCCTGAGCTGCAGTTTATCTTTCAAATTTACTTTAAAGACACAAACCATCCACCACATACCTACATCAGTTGTTAAAATGATTAATCCCCCACAGGTTTCAGACGTAAGGAATTCTAAAGGGATTAATCACTGCATCCTTTTCCCTGCTTTGCTTGAGGAGAGGAAGGCAGATTATTACATGCAAAGAAGATTAAAATGAAGTCAAAACTTCCCACAGCTTTTGTCAAGAAAAACTGGAGAAAAAAGTCAGACTAGTGTTAGGGAGGAAAAGATTTAATGATGCTCAGAAAACAGAATCAGAGGGTGAAAAGTGCTGGAGGAAGCAGTGATACACCGCCTTGATACAATCTCAAGCCTTTGACAACCAAAAGGAAGGAGTTTTGCCACCATCTATTGGTGAGTGGGAGGAAGAGAAAGAGCCAGTAAACATGTTTGTTTCCTTCCTTCTCACACAAAACCAGTAATTTCATTATTTCCTTAATTCACACATGTTTTGGCTGCAGGTTAGGGAACTATTGATCCACCCCTTGTGTGACAAGGAGTCACATGTGTCCTTCGTCCGACCATGGCAGAGATTTGCCCAAATCAATACCCCTGTTCTAGAATCAGTAACTGGAAAGAGAAGGTAGAGGAAAATGACAAAGGACTTGGACCTCATTAGGGCTTGTTTCACAGGGAATGCCTGAGTTGTAAATGACACTGCCTTCCCACCCTGAGGTAGGAGGGGTAGTTGATCTCTCATCTGAGCTCTCCTTTGAGCTGTCAATTGGCTTAATATGATCATGATGAGCTGCACCATTTCCTTACTTGAACTATTCTTTTTAGAGATATATAAGGTGTCTGCACAACACTGCAGTGTTGTGATAGTACCTATCAGAGACTTGTGGAATGGTTTGGGTTGGAAGTGACCTTAAAGATCATCCAGTGTCAATCTCCCTGCCACGGGCAAAGACACCTTCCACTATTCCAGGTCCATCCTACCTGATCTTGAACACTTCCAGGGATAGGGCAGCCACAGCTTCTCTGAGCAACCTGTGCCAGTCAAGAGTTTCTTCCCAATATCTTATCTAACTCTCTCCTCTGTCAGCCTTCACCCCTTGTCCTGTCACTTCAGGTGCTTGTATAAAGCTCTCTTGGAGCCTCTTTAGGCAATAGAAAGAGCTCTCAGGTGTCCCTGGAGCCTTCTCCTCTCCAGGCTGAACAACCCCGACACTCTCAGCCTGTCTATCTGTATGTCCCTACAGAAAGAGGTACTTAACAGGGTCACATCAGTACAATCATACCTCAAAATTATGTTCTAAGTCAGGTTGAAAAAGAAATCAATAGCAATAAAATCCTCTAATGCTCTCTAAATCTCAAGAGAATTAAATTAATTTAGAGGATTGCAGCTGTTCTTTCTATCATGCACCATACTATTAGTATTTATTCCCTGTTAGATGAAAACATGCTTTCAGGGCAGAAAAAAAAGTGTTACATGTATACTGTAAGAGCAGTTAACATATGTCATGGATGTACTGCTGTTTTCTCCTCTAGACAGTAGTTTAGCAAACAAAATCTATGTAATATGTGCCTGGATAGATTCTTGTATCAGCAGCAGTTGCAGGAACAGATTCTCTAGTCCCAGTGGTTTTTACTGGCTGCTTCATTTCACAATCCTAAATTAAGAATCTAAGTTCCTCTAAAGCTTATTGAGCCCCAAAAACTAGTGCTCAAAGGAAGCTGCATAAATTTGCTGGCTGCTGCTAGTGATAGAAAAGTTTTCCTCTCTTCTTTTGTATTCTGTTCCCAGACTTTGTCTCTTAGGCTGATGGAGGATAAAAAACCAAATTCAATAAAATGTAGTCCTTCCAATGCTTAACTCTGACACTTGGTCCCATGAGTGTGCATATACATTTGTGGCTCAGTATACAACAAAAACTCTTTTTCAATATAAATTTTAATATCTGCGCTTGATGCTGGTTAGGCCACACTTGACTCTATCCTGGCACATAGTAATAACTTTTCAGGGAAACCAAATTGAACCTTGTGAAACAGGGGCCACAGTAATGTGTGGCATGGGAAAACAGACTTCTCTTAGGATACTGAAAAGGGGGATCAAGCTTTCAGTGGAAAAAGATCATCCATCCTACAGACAGGATATAAAGAGATATAAAACTCCCTGCTTTTGTAAAAGACAATCATAAAAGGGCTCCAAAGGAGTCCAAGCAGCAGCTGTGGGGTATCAGCCTTAGAATACCTGTGAAAGGTTTTAAATTTTGCTATTTCTCTAGGATGCCTTCTTGTTCTAGTTTTACACTGCTCAATTCTGATTACTTTCTACTCTTTTCGTCTTGATTATTGAATATTCCTCTCTATTTCCATTTATATTTTTTTATTTTATTTTATTTTTTGTGCCTGCTAACATACGCAGGCAACTAAAGGAGGCATCTTCGAGTAGCAGCCAGATGACCTGTGGAAAAAAATAACTGAGTTGCAGCAGGGCAGAGAAGTTTGACAAAAGGGACAACATAAGAAAATCACTTCTAGGCAGTTACAGGCCTCTGGGTTTCAAGTGATATCTTCTTATTGTTAGATACTTTTATTCTTAACTGTTGTCAGTGGATGCTGTGGAGGCATCGGGAGAAATTATGAGCACAACACTGCTGCATCATCTGTAAGAGACTTTGTGAGATGGTAGGAAGAGAAGAAGAGGCAGCTTTAGCCCTCTTCTGATCATGAAATAGAAGAAAGATGTTCTGCTGTTTGCAGAAAGAGAAGAAGGTGCACAGAAGATTATAGAAACATAGAATAGGTTGGGTTGGTCCTTTAGGGGTCATCCAGTCAAACCCCCTTGCCGTGAATAGAGACACCTTCTACCAGAGCAGGTTGTTCAGAGCCCCATCCAACCTGACCTTGAATGTTTTAGGGTCAGGTTCCAGCCACAACTTCTCCTGGCAACCTGTGCCAGTGTTTCACCACTTAAAAAGCAGTGGACATGTACATTTTCAAGCTGCTAAATTAGCACTCACTCTTCTACACAATCAAAACGCTGACTCCTATCCAAATTTCAGCTACAAATTGAGCAAAACTCTGCTCTTTTCCAGCCCACTCTCCATGGAGAAACAGGAAACACTGACTCAGATTCCCAGGGCTGTGAGTGAGATTTGCCTCTTGGTCTTGCAAACACCGTGTGAGAACTTTGTCTGTGGGGTTAATTTTATGCAAATGGGGGAAAAGGAGGCTCCCAACTTCCTCAGTGCATGATGTGGGCATGGTCTGGTTATGTGAACGGCACCAGGCTCCAGTAACTGCAGAAGTCAGGAATTCACTGTTTAGTGGCTCCTGATGGGACTTGGGTAGGAGCCAGGGTTTATTTGCTCAGTGCTGCCAGGGACAAGCAAATGGCCTTGAGAATATCCAGCAGTGAGAATTTAAACTGCTCACTGCAGCTACTGTGTGTACCTATGGGACCTTAATGTCAAATCCCTATGGAGACATATAAGTTCCTGACATCTCCTTTTGTATTTAGGCCTAAAGCACCTTAATGGCCTGCTGGTGGCTTTTCTGGTGCCATTAGATGCATCATAAATCCAAAGAGCCAAACCCACTCAAATCAAGAGCCACACAGAGATTTTGTTGCTGGGAACACCTCACAAAATGCAAAATGAAATGAGAGGGAGCTTCAAGGGTCAGACATATGTTAAAAAGAGCAACAACCTCAGAGAAAAAAAAAGGAGGCCTTCATGTGCTACTGTAAACAGAAGCTGTGACAAACACAGTGAGGGGTGGTGATGCACAGAAACAGAACAGATGTCTGAGGGGAGAAGGATTGCATTGAAACTGCTGCCCAGAAACAGAGGTGATGTATCTCTGCTGGACACCAAGGGAACCACCTGCCTGTTCTCTTCTGCTTTGAATCTTTATTAATATAATTGTATTTAGAACTCTTAACTGTGTCTCACAATGTTGGTTATAATATACTTGGCTACCCTGAGGCTGAAAAGGAAGGACTTGAAGAAAGGAGTTCAATATTTAAACAGCACTTCAACCGAGTGCCTAAAACATGTTGGGTTTTTTAGGGGTTTATTAGGATTGAATTCTGGAAAGCCAAACAATCAATTTGCTGAGTGTTTTTTTATTTTTGAAAATCCATGCAAAACCAGTAGATAAACACTACAAAACCTAACCTCAAATGCATCAGGAAAATTACTTTATGCATCTTCTGTGGCAGTATTAGCTCTTATTGGAAGACATGTCCCACAATGTCAAAAGAGCCTGCGTGTACATCTTCATTAATCAGTTTTTTGGTCAAAATTTTCACATTTCAATATTGCCATTAAGTGAATTAATGAAGATCAGAGATAATGGAATATTTATGTAAATTATCTTAACTACATATCTTCAACCTTTCCAAAGCTTATAAGTCTTTATTATCATAATGCTCTTGACGTGTATCTCATGTGAAGGCTACATTAATTATTTCAGTTATGTTAATTCTAAATTATTCATGTCTGGTCTTGGAATTTTTGGTTGTTGTTTGGGGGTGGTTTTTTATGTTTTGAAACACATAAAATTAGCCCTATTTCTCAAAACTGCTGAAGTCTACCTACATTCTTACTTAGGCTGACAAGCACAGATGGTTACAGTATTAAAAGCATTGTCAGAGGGTATAAATTTTTAATAACCTTTGCTAACTTTAGCTGACTTTATTTGTGCATTTTCCTCTTTTCCCTGATCTATAAATTAAAAAATAAAAAAAAAAACCAACCACCAAACATTGAAACCCGCATTATTCACATTTCCCTAACCCCCAATATAAAAAGGTAATTCCTGCCTTTTTTATTATCTTTGCAAACTTTGGATGTTTTTATGGGACTGGGCTAGAAGAAGCTGCATGTTTTAACTATTTTTTTTTTTTAATTATTATTCAAATCAGAAAGGTGCAATGAAAACAGCATTTATGGAAAAGTCATTTACTGCCACTGGGACTTGCTATATTCTTCTAACTCCATGCCTGGGAGCAAGAATAGATCTTGAACCCTGGGGTTCAAGAGATTCAGCAAACTTTTTGTGTTTGCTTGCAGATGGAGCCTTGAGTGCATGGTGCAATGCTGCTGCACAGCAGATGTTGTGATTCCTGTGCTGGCAAGTATGTGAGACATCACAGTGCCAGAACTAAATATTTTTTTCCACATGCCTTTATTGATCCGTGAAACAACCTTTTGCAACGCTGTGTGAAAATGTGCAATTAAAAGCTCTGTTTTCCTTCACCTTCTCCATCTTACTTTAAAAAATTCCGTTTTTAATCACCAGCATGTATTCAGCAGTCAGACCCTAATAAAAATATTTTATTCCAGACTAGCTGAAATACAGAGGAGATTTCATGCCTGGGGTTTTGTCCTGCCCTCCACACAAGGTGTGGCCCTCCTGTGCCTCTCCATGAAAATACACACGGAGAGACTACGTCATGGGAAATCCAACGGCTGAAAATATTGATGAAATATGAAATGCAGGTGGCCATTCGGGATCTCTTGTTTGCAGATTATAAAAGGCACATACTTTTAAGCACAAGAAAGACACATTAATCAAATGAGATTCCACAAAGCAAATAACCACCCACATCTACAACCACTCAGATGTGCCAAGGTGATAACGTTGCTAACAAGAAATCAGGAAAAGCTATAAAGTAATCCTTAGGCTCTTCAACTGATGGGTAAAAGAAAAAGCAGATGAAGGACCACTTCAGTGTTTACTGCCTGCAGAGCTGGTCTTTAAAAATGTAGCTGCTTCAATATGAAGTAAACCTAGAGAAGAGTGGGTAAAGGTTTAAACATGAGTGAATTGTTAATCTTCCCTTTTCTAACTGCAGTTTTGTTTGGTGAGTTTTATATTTTTTTGCTATTTCATTTGATTTTCCAAATATCTGAAATAAGACAAAAGAGAATATGCAATGGATTGCATTCTCTAAGAAAAGATCAGAGGACAGAGCTGAAAAGATGGTTTATTGTCTTTGCAATCACCAAGCTGATGATTAAAGGCACAAAGCACATCTTGTTTCCTTATTTTTACTTCGAGTTTGCATTTGCCACTGTGCAGCTGCATTGTCAGTCAGATTAATTCTCAGCAAGAAAGTGAATTCAGCAAGGTAATTTTTAGTTAAAGCAAGGAACTGGTGTGGCTTATTACATGCACATTCGGATAAAATCCTGGAGTGGTTTGAGTTGGAAGGGATCCTAAAGATCGTCTTGTTCCATCCCCCTGCCATGGGCAGGGACAAATTCCACTAGACCAAGTTGCTCAAAGCCCCCTCTAACCTGACCCAGAACACATTATCCACTGGAGGAGCCCCAGACAGACACAGGAAGAGGCAGAGTGGAAGGAGGGGAAGGGCCTTTTCTGCAGCAATCTACAATTAGTTTCAGTGACAGAAAGCTGGGCAGTTATGTCTTGCAGCCACAGTGGAGAAGTTGGTGGCCCCGATGGGACACACGCACACGCAAACAAACACAGAAACAGTGGTTCTGTCTAAAAGTGAAAAAAGTTCACCTTTTTTCAGTAAAGAAAGAGGAAATATACCTTTTTTTTTTTTTAACCTAAAAACGAAAGAGCTTAAAATTCTTCTATGTTTGAGAAAGGTATTTCACAATATAACATTGAGATAACCTTTTCAACTGACATCTGTTTAATGACATTAAAATATAATTCATTTGGTCTGCCTGCAGAATTTTTTAAAAAACCACCTGTACCAACACTGTTAGAAGTTAGTTTAATGGCCACATTTCATGCCCTTATTTAAGCAAATTTTTTTCTCAAACCTCTTTGCATTTCTGTGATACCTATTCCTCAATTTGCAAGATCATTTTAATGAAAAAAACCAACAGGGATGTCTTATAAAAGTGGTCTCTATAACACAGTCTTAGCTCTTCTTCATAAGAAAAAACCTCGCATGTGAACGCAGTGATACGGAGTGGAAGATCACCAGAGTGCATCAAAGAATCTATGAACATGGGACTAAATTTCTGCATCTCCTTTTCCACGAAGCTTAAGAGGAATCTTTCATGTTTGTGATGGAGAGTCAGATCTGAGAAACACACGAATGCATTTATGTCCTTACACTGGGGACTTTCAGGCTCTGGTTTTTATGTTCAGCTAGAACATCTGTGTGAAAAACATCACTGGGTTTTGCTAATGTATGTCCCTTTATATATAGTTTCCAGTCCACCGGCACAAGAGATCCCAGGAGTTGTTGAAAAGTTTCTGTGAAAACACACTTTAATGGATAGTTCCCCTCCTAAAATTTTACAGCTGAGACCAAGTGGTAGAGGTGCTGGCAGTAGAGAAAGGGACAGTGATTCCTGTGAGACCTTTTTTTTGGCATTATATTTTGGCACTGTTTCTTGTCATTTGCTCACGTCTGTGAACTCTGGTAAGGGTCTTTTGTAGTGCTTGGCCTTAACAATCACTGAGGACTTTTACAATAAATACTACATTAAGTTTTAAGTTTTTCAAGCTATTTGGCATAATCTGTGAAATTCCTCCTCTTTCGGGCGCTACACCGTCTAATATGCCCACTGATGCAGTTGTCACATATCTCTGCTCTGAGAGGCTGCCGCAGTTCCTGTGCCAGTCCTGGGAATGGGATCCTGAGCTACAGATTAAAATACCTAAGTTTAGATCAGTAGGGCATAAGAGGCTATTCAGGGAGACGAATGCAGGTATCTGCTCTAAGGAGATCTAAGTGCTTCTCCAGACTCTCCTGACTTCATTATCTATGTGTTAGAGCAGATTGATTATCAAGAAACAGCGTACACTATAGAGTATGATACCTCCATATGGCTGTGCACAAGGTTGGGGGACTCTTGGAGGCTCTGAGTAGATGGTCTTATCCCAGCCAGATCTTTTCATTACACCAAAGCACCTCAGATCTCACAGAAGAGTTATGCTTAGGTACTCAGTGTTCTCACAAGGAGGATAATTCAGCTCTTACTGAGTGTCCTGTTTTTCCCCGCTTTATGGATAACACCTTTCAAAAAATTTCCTGTGTACCTGACTTCATGCCAGTCTGTCTGTTTCAGTAAATCTGAACTTTTCAGCAGAAGATATTATTCCAACAATTTACCACATTTTTAAGATCCAGGGACTGCTTGCATTAGAGAGTCTTAGTCTGATATTGTTACCTAGCTCACTGAAGCGAGAATATATCCATTACAATCACATTTCCTGTTCATTTTAAAGACTAACGTGGGGAGTACAGAAACCACTCAGTTATTATCAGCAATTCCAATGTCCTTAATTTTCTTTGCTCAGTTTGCTATGGTCAATGTCTGGAAAACAAGTAATCATTTTAAGCTCCTAGTAGGGATTTTTTTACAGTTGTTTTGGTTTTGTTTGGGGTTTTTTTGGTTTGTTGTTTTTTTTTTTTGTCATACAAATAAAAAAGATTTTTTTTTGTATAAGGAAGGAAAAAAACTGATGAAATTTAATTCTGACAAAAACAGGAAAATGACAACACGTCTGTAGATGAAATTGGACACTTCTTATATTAGAGTAAATACTATCTCAAATCTGTGACTGAAAACATAAGGAATAATCCCCACCAGTATCATCATGACTTAATCCTAGCATTACCTTGTCCTTTTAATAATTGATGTTTTCCCTCAGTTTATACCACCAGGCATGAGGCATGCCAGGTGATAATTTTTATATATACTAAAAAAAAAAAAGGCTGTAAAAGCCAATCTGCAAGGTCTTGTATAGATCCCTAATCTTGAATTATCCCTGCAGGAAGTTTCTATCCACACATGACCTTCTGCTGACATCTGCACAGGTACAGAAGTCTGTCCAGATAAATGAATCATCATGTTCATGAACAGGAGATGGAACGTCAAGAGCTTAAAAGGTTAAGTGCAGCCATGATCTACATCCTTCTTTTGTAAAACTTCCTTATTGCAGAGGAAGGTTAGATGGCAGGAAGAAATTATTCTCTACTCAGACAGTGGGGCCCCTGGCACAGGTTTCCCAGAGAAGCTGTGGATGCCCCATCCCTGGAAGTGTTCAAGGCCAGGCTGGACGGGGCTTGGAGCAACCTGGACTAGCGGGTGGCATTCTTACCCATGGCAGAGGGACTGGAACTAGATGATAATTAAAGTCCTTTCAGCCCAAGCCATTCTATGATTCTATGATGGAAATGCAGAAGGAATGAGTGGGGGAGTAATAATAGGAAAAGTGGCTGTAGGAAAGAGGAACCTCTAGTGGCAGCAGTAAGGGGTGATGCATCCACCTGCATGCCAAAGTTGCTAGCTATGGTTGCTGCCTCTCTGGAAATAGTTCTCTCGCCAAAGAAGCAGTGTAATTTTGTTATCTTGTGTTGCTATCTCTTGGCAGGTGTGCGTAATGTGTCAAAAGTTAATGATTTACACAAGACTTTTAGTAAAGTAGGCAGTGTGATTGTGGATAAAAAAAGGCTGTACATAGAAACAAAGATATTATGACAGATTAAGATAATAGGGAAAATGGGATTTCTAAAGTAAACAGAGAACATGTAAACAGGAACAAGGAAAGCAAAAATGTAATTTATATTTAGAGCTTACCTAAATTTACATTTAGGAGAAACAGAAAAGAATGAAACCTTTATCAGTGCTCTTTGGGAAAGCTTGGGTGAGAACAGATAGACTTTGTTGTTAGAGGCAACAGACTGAACTGTTGAGAAAAGTGTCTGGGTCCCATTAATGAGTTGAGATGAGAATTTTAAGGCATACCATGAACACTGGCCTACACTTGTAAATGCAAACCACTGAAAACTCCTAAATTAAAAGCAAACCTTACAAAAGGGTCTTTTCCTAAGTTTGGTTTATGGGGGTTTCAGTAGGTTAATCGAACTCAGGAAAAAAACCTGATTGAAATCCTAAAGGAAGCTGAGTTATCCTGGGAAAGGATGAAAGAGAAAGTACCTATTTTATGCAGAACTAGTGGAGACATATACCCCACTGGAGAAACATACATGGGATAACAAGGACCCTGCTAAATCACATCTTAGACCACAAGCAACCCCATAACCAGAAGGAAAAAAAAGGAGTCACTAAGAATAACGTGGGATTATGGGAAACAACCCAGCTCAGGCAGCTCTGCACCATTCAGTTATGCAGTGAGCATTCCACATATATTTAAACAATTTAAATATTTACAAATCTAAATATTCTGAGCTGAGTAGGCAACTTAGGGCTATTGATGCTAAAGCAATGGTGATAAGCTCTGTTGGGGAGGTGAGAGGAGAGAAAGCAGTACTATCAAGTGTTGTAACAGCTCAGAAGTAGTTTTTCATAGTGGGACAAGGACAAGCTGAAGTTTGGAGGAGAACTGTCATGTGTGGCCTCTGGATCATATTATACTAACTCCCACTAAACCTTATGGGCCCTTGGAAGAAGAAAATAATAAATCCATCAAGGAGCAGGTATTCTTATATTCACTGCAAGTTTCTCTGAGGAGATCAGTGGTGAAATGATGGTAAAAAAACTGGTTCAGGAATATAATTCAGGAATTTGCACGAATTTGAGGGAAGGACATCAAAAAGGAGCAACAAACCAAACAGATATCTTTTGTTTGATTTCTGCTCAAGGTGGGACAGTCCTTTCATATGCACAAAACCAAAACTGTATGTATACCTTCTATTTCCATGTAAAGTAAATTTGTTATATGTAGATTTAAAATGTTTCATTTGATTTAAGCAGAAAAGGAAGAGAACAAGAATGGAAGTAGGCATGTGATGAGAATGGTCGGGAGAAGGGTAGATCATATCTAATGTCTTTTGATTTCTGAAATACTGCTAAGATCCATTATAAAATTGCCAGTAACACATCCTGAAGGGAGTCAGTCTCACATTGCATATGAATGCTCACCCTCTCCAAAGCCTGTGAATCCCAGAGACATTTGTTACACAGCGCTGCAGCATATAAATAGAAAGCTGACAACTTTCCAGGGTGCAAAGAAAACATAAACATCTAAATACTTCTTGTCCTGTAGATCAGCTGTAGGCTTCTGAATTCTAAGCAGCAGGTGCGGACACATTTGTTTCAGAGTCCTGACAAACACGACAGTAAGTATGCAAAATTAAGGTAGAATACTCTTTGGAACCTTTACACCCAAAGTGGGTGTGTAAACTGAGTGACAGCTTCAGAAAGGATGCTAAGATGCTGAATATGGTGAATGCATCCAAGTAGTCAAAAATGTGCTGCTGAAGCTCTAATACTGTGATGCAAGAGGAAAAAACTTTCCAGATGAGATTTTACAATTGATGGGTAGGCTGAGCAAGGCTTATTTTCCAGCAGACAGCACAGCTGGCTGTTTGGAGCCAGAGAGGGACTCTTTTCATGCTGTGATATTTTTTGTGGTTGTGTGAGAGTCAGGAGAACAGGCAGAGCACAACACAGATATCGTGTTATTGTCAGTAAGGCAGATCAGGGTGCCATCTAGCAGGTGACACATCTCTCACGTGTGAGACAGCCCTGGATTTGCAGTGCTGGTGAGCAGTGTCTTAAGTGCCCTAATCATTCCTGTGCTAAGCAGTCCCTTTACCCTCAATTCTTCAACCTGTAGTTTCCAGTCAGTTGTGTGTTGCCCTTTTCTTTCTGTCTCCCCATGTTTTGCATTGTAGTGTTAAAGTCTCTTAACTCTTTTCCTTGTAGTTTCTACTTTATAAGGTTAGAATCTACTAGGCAGCACGATCAGTGTTGCGTACATTCCCACTAAATACTATTTCATAATACGCAGGCACGAAGCTCAACAATCAGTCATAGAATTAATGAATGGTTTGGGTTGGAAGGGACCTTAAATGTCACCTAATTCCAACCTTTCTGCCACAGAGGGACACCTTACACTAGACCAGGCTGCTCATCTTTGTGCAGTACCTGGTCTTGTTCAAGTGTGGTACAATTAGTGCTAATAGCACCATAAGCAGGAACAGCTAAAGAGCAGGTTCTGGTGGAAACTAGACAGGTACTGTGAGAATAATATTTGGGCTGACCAACTACCACACTGCAGAGGACAGCCAAAGGATGAAGCTCATCTGAGAGCCCTCTCATTGATCTCACCAACCAAATCTCACTCGCTGGTTCTTTCCCTAGCTTTCTGTTCTCCTCATCCCCAAGGTCACTTTGAAATCAAAATCTGTTCCCAGCTGTGGACCCCACAAACCTGTCTCAATTTTCTTTCTGCAACATGACACATTTATTAGAATATACCTGTCAAAACATATGGAAACGGTTTGATTGACAGCAGGGGGAACATAGGCAATAAAGTTTCAGCACTGTGACAGCAAGGTAGTAATTGTCAACGCAACACTGAATAGAATGTAAAGGACATTTTATTTTGAAATTTTTTTCTCTTTTTGCTCACACTTTTTGCTCTCAATTCCTTATGACCGCATATTCCAAGAACATAGATGATGCTGGTGATCTGATTGGAATTCTTACAATGGCGTGGAAAATAAAGGACATAGCATGTGTTTTCATATCTCCTAGGTTCTTCTTTGGTTGCCATCCACCTGCCTATTTTGGATGAACATTTTATATCCTGAAGAAGCTGATAGAGAGTGTGGTGTTTCATCTCTCCACCCTGTCACACTTCTGCACGTCATTAGATTTTTCCCATGGTGTTTTGTTTTTTTATCTTCATGCCTTATGGCTCCATTCTTTATCTTCCCACCATCAGTTCTTAAAGGCTTCAGTTTTATTTTAGAGTGTCTCACGTTTCAGTCTGGGTGCAGGTAGTCCCTTGCCATTAGGCTGTCCCTTTTGTCTCTACGTGCTTCCCAGTGAATGAGCAGTGTAAAAAGGGATTTGAGAACTTCAGCCTTTGCAGAAGTCTCTCAGTAAAGGGCACAAAAGAAAATGCAGTGAAGGAAAAAAAGGCATGAGCTTATCATGTTTGGATGAGCAGGTGTGGCTCAGACAATCATAAAATTCACATAGAGAAATAAAAAGATTGTCATCAACAAGGGTAGGGGCCTCAGAAGACAGCTGTTAGCCAGACACAGTGGTAGAATAACTGCAGAGAAATTACACACCCAGATATACAGAGACCACGTTAAATGTAAGGATATGGAAAGTCTTTTTGTCATCAGCTGATTTGTTAGAGAAAACTCAGAAGGCAGCATGTTATGAGCAGTAAAAAAGATGAATAAGACGTTGACCAACCTACCAATTAAATTTCCTTTACCTCAAAATAGTTTTTCTAATTCTGAAGTTTTCATGCCACATCTTTTCACATCTTATTCCTATACATCACATCACTCCTTTTATTTTATTCCCTTCTCCTGTAGATAACAAACAACTCATTCTTACTTTTGGCTCCTATTTTTCCTGCACATTTTCTCCTTGATATTCCCTCGAATTGATCTGATCATACAAGAACTCTCCATCAGCTTCTCTCTCCCGGTCTCAAAACATTTTAATCTCCAAAGATGAATAGAATGTCACTGATTACAACAGAGAAAGAATAAGAATTTAAACCAACGTTTTATACACAATTCTGAACGTATAAAGTATTTAACTAGCCAAGTGTTGTTCTAAGGTCAAAAGGCAGCCACAGTTTTTCCATATTAACTGTCTTCATCAATCTCCACAGTTCTTGCCTTTGATTTCTTAATATTAATAGGCTATTATTCTTACCCAGGTTAAAACAGGGAGTGTAGAACATATACCTTCATAATTGCCATTAGTCTTGATGAGGCTGGTTCTTGTACATCTCCAAATACAAAGAAGAGCATATATCTTTCAGTCTGTAATAAGTCATGTGAACGACCATTTGCAAGAATTAATGAACTGCATAGCTCCTTTGTTTAAAGCACTGTCAAGTTAAAACTATATACAATGATTAAAAAAAATCGTCTTGTTCAATTTCCATGACTTATTCCAGGTTTAGAGTTTTGCTGGCCAATTGTTTCCTGGAATAAGAAGGAATATCTTGCAAAAGCTAGATCAGGGATACAATCCTTAAGGTATTTAAATTTATTTATTTTTTTTTAATAATCACAACAACTCTAGTTACCTTTATGCATTTTAAAACAGTAAAGTTTATTATCTAGTTTCATTTTCTGTATTTCACTTTCTGCATACTTGACCTACTTTTTGAAGGTCAAGTCTCTAATGATGCAGAGGGTTATGTCTGACATTAAGATTATGAGAATACTATACTCAGACTTTGGGAAAAATGAAAAGGATAAAAGCAAAACCCTAGGTTTCTAAAAATCCTGTTAGAGGCCTAAAGTAATAGAATATTATAGCTTTCACTTATTTCTCACAAAGACAAAAATGTAAGTATTATTTTTTGCTAGAAATAGAAAAGTAGAACAAAGAAAGATTTTACTGTCAGCTGTTGTCCTTGGGTCTAGCCAGCAACCTTGTTCCAATTGGATGTGAATACAAGAAAATTTGCAAGGCTTTCTCCTGTGCTACTACTAAATGATGAGAGGTAATTATGAAAAGCATCTGGGAATTACCTAGTATTAAAAAAATAGATTAGCATGCATGATCAGAATCTTAATATATTCATTTCCTATCTATTTTTCTTTATATGCCTTGGAATATTAAAAAGGAAATTAGTAAGTGAATGGGGAGGTATTTTATATTGGTTTTGTTGGCTGTGGATTTTATTAACAACACCCCTCTCTTTATCTTATGTTGGTTTTTGCAGGAAAGGAAAACTAAATGGAGCAAATCGGATGGGAGGGATATCAAAATGGCTAAACTTTAGTTAGGAACATGTTTTTGTACCATAAGGGCATCACAGGGGCATATAGGTGTGGGAAGGTTAAAAAAGAAATAGTGGTAAGAAGCAGCTACTGAGGCACAAGATAGAAGGTATAAGAATTGTTCTTTGATTTGGGATCCAGAATTCATTTGCAGGGTAAACAGCAGTCAGATATAGGTAAAATCAGAAAGAGAGAGAAAGATAAAACAGAGAGATACATGGATGCACTGGACGACATTTGAGCAGGGAGGAAAGGACAGATCTGATACTGTTAATGATTGCACAAAGGACATTAACTCTTACAGAGTTAAAGAAGAGAGAGGTTCAGCAGGTCAGCTGAAGAAGGTCCCTACAGAGCATGGGAAACACCTGCTAAGAGGGCAGGGTAGTCCTGAATGATCATAATGTGCTCGTCTGCCTGAACATCTACTTCGTAACAGTGGGACATCTCCGTCTGATACACTCTTTTGCAAATAACGGATCAAGAGAAACACAGTCTAAGTACCTATTACCAAAGTTTCTCTCCAGTAAAATGTGAGGAAGAATATTAGAAATGGTTCTTCAACCAGTGGTGATTGGGCACTGAACAGGCTCCCTGGGGCAGTGGTCACAGCACCAGGCCTGACAGAGTTCAAGGAGTGTTTGGGCAATGCTCCCAGGCACATGGTGTGATCCTTGGGGCTGTCCTCTGCAGGGCCATGAGCTGGATTTGATGATCCTTGTGGGTCCCTTCCAACTCAGGATATTCTGCAATTTTATGATTTTGTGAAAATTTGTTCATCAGAAGGGTTGCGAAGCCTTGGAACAGGCTGCCCAAGGAAGTGGTGGAATCACCGTCCCCAGAAGTGTTCAGAGAGTGTGGGGATTTGGCACTTGGGGTTATGGTTTAGTGGTGAACACAGTGGTGTTGGGTTTTTGGTTGCACTTGTTCTTAGAGGGCTTCTACAATCTTAACGATGCTATGATTCAATGGTTCTAAGCATGTTATGTATCAAAATTTCAGGACTGGTGAGCTGGCTGAGCATTATTTCCTGGTGTTGCTGTTTTCTCAAAGACAACAGAAAAGAATAAATACAGTGGGGAGGAAGGGGCGATAGTTGTGTTTATTGCACTTTATTTTAATCTATAAATAATATAAATAATAAATCATACCTACAATCAAATCTACAACCCAGATTTTCTAAGAAGCAAGAGTTAGAATATTTCCTATGCTGCTTTTCTGCAGTCATTAAGTGTCTGACAGAGGCAGACAAAACATTTCTTCCTAAAAGTATAAATACAATAACTGCACTTTAGAAAGATAGCAATACTTATCTTGTTTCCAACAGAGAAAGATTTTCTCTAAATTTTTAAAAATAGAACATTGTTAAAGGAAGATTTGAGAAGTCAGTACTTTGTGCCATCACAAGAAAACTTCATACCGGAAGCTTAACAGTAGAATTGCTCTTATATTTTATTCCAGAGCAAAGCAAAACTCTGGATAAAACTTAATTAAAAGTCCTTATAAAATGTGTCCCAAGGTTGCTTGGACTTCTTTTTTTATAACCAAGTTTTAGTCTTCATGACTGAATAAGCAACGATGTAATTTAAAGTGTTCAGGGAAGGTAGAATTGGATGAGCGCTGTGATTATGAAGGAAATATATGTTAGGGGAATTTCTGAGTTCTCCTTGAATTACCTCATCACATTATTCAGGGCTTTCTTCTCGTACTTTGTGCATGTCTTTGGTTCATAATATACACAGTTTTGTTAACTCTTACGCACTTCAAATTCTCGTGCCCGACCACAGCGAGAAAACCTATTAACAGACTTCTTGCTAACAGAAGGGAGCTGTATTCATAGGGACAGTCAATGAGCATATTCCCTGTGAGAAAAGTTTCTGATTTAACTTTCAAATAGGTGGCATGTAATTTGACAGGTTCATTTGGCACGAATTTGGAGAGGATTTCCCATGTTGTCCAAGATTTAAATGATGTTCTGAGAATGTATTTTCAGAAAAGCTATATTTTTTAATTCTAAATCTTCAAGCCTGTGTAACATCTTGTTGAATAATATCTTTACTATTAAGAGTAGATCAGTGATGTAAATTGCTTTAAATTTGAATACATTTTAGGACCATGTTGGGGCACTTGAGGCACTACATCTATTCTATCAAAGCACTGGATTAATGGAGCTGATTAGGTAGACCACAGTAATGGAAAATTTGGACTGCAAAAAAGACCCCACAAAATCTGCCCTCTTGTTGAGGCAGCTTCTATGTGCCAGCCACAATCCACCCACTGAAATTTCCTGAATTAATAGAAGAATGAATAGCCCCAAAGCTTCTAAATGAAATCCAGGCAAATCTACTTTATAAAAGTACAAAAGGCTTTCTAATATCCTCAATCAGGTGTGTGGAAGAGAAAAAAGATAAGATCCATACATTTCCCTGTTTTCCAAACATGTAGTGTTTGTAGCTTCCACATTAACAAGAAAAGTATACAGTCTCCTCCCTGAAGAAATTTAATTGTTCTTCCAGCCATTTATATTTAAACCCTGTATGACATACCAAATGGATTTTGATCTCTGTTGCTGTGACAAAGTCAGTTGGATTACAGCAATTGATACCAAGGCCTGCACTAAGGTTCAAGGATGCCTGAGAACAGCAATAGCTGCTTCAGTAGTTCAGTGATGTTGATGTTTTTCTGGGTTCTGGAAACCTTGAATACAAAAACTCAAAAAAACCCACAAATGTTGCTATACTTTTCTGGCTTGTTCTTTAGCTTTTGATTTTTAGTGGACATCATTGACTGAAGAGGTGACTTGTGTGTTACTTTCAGGAGCTTTGTAGATTTAAATGTTTATTTAATTTCAGATAGCAGACCTACAATTAAAAATGAGAAAAAAAGAAAAAATATGCTTTCACACTTATAATCTATATAATGATACATTTTACTTTTCTCTATGAATTTGAATTATTGTCGGAGTTTTGTCTGCTTGTTTCTGCATTAAAAAAATTAATTACAGAGAATTTATAAAATACACAGTAAGAAAGAAAATTTATTTTTGGTATTGCTCTCTTGATGTTGTTGAGACTTATGTTTGTAACATTGAAATATCTAATTTTGGACTGCCTAAGTTCCACACTGTCATTGCACACTAGAGTACATATGATTGCAGAAGAAGTGAGAATTTTGTTTCTGTAGGATGCCACATAACCCATATTTGATTGTGATTGTATTGTTCTAAGGGATGCTGGTACCTCAAGAGTCAGAAATAGTTAACAGTTCACTCAGAGAGTTGCAGAGAATGAGAAAGGTGGTGCCTGTCGGCGAAACAGGCCTCATAGGTCAAAGGAGCTATGAACAAGGGAACACCTGAGCTTTTCTTTCATAGTCTGGGGTCTTCCTGTTGAGTCATAGGCTCCTGATGTGTCTCTTGTCACTGGCTGGCATCACTGACTCAAGAAACCCACCAACTCAAAAGAGAAAGATTGAATGTGCAGCCTAATTAGCATGAGAAGCAAGAGGATCATTTAACCAATAGATGGTAGAATACTGATTAACAAGAGAACTGGTAACTTGTAGCCAATGAACTGTGATTTCTTTGTTTGTTAAAATGTCTGTATAGTGTGAGATTTTGAGAATCAACATGCTTGATTTCTGGAAAAACTTCTGCCTTGCATCCTGCACAGAATAAACAACATCTCCTTTCTAAACTGGACCCTATGTCGGTGTTAAGACAGTCCCTAAATTGGCAACACCAGGAGCCAGATTAGGTAATTATAAATCTCTATACCTCACTGAAGTGTATTGTCTGAGTTATCTGTTCAGTAGAGGTATGTTTTCAGAATATAACATCCAATTTAATATTGACATTTCTGAACTGTGCAATCTCTTTTTTTAAGATCTCTGCAGTCTCCATCTAAGAAACTTCAACTACTGATGTTGCACATCTTTCTGACAAAAGCTGCATGAATAAGTCTAGCCCACAGCACACGACACTCAAAGAGATCAGCAGATTGCTGGACTCCTTTTTTATTGTTCTAAAAAGTATCAAAACTCCATAATCAAGAACCTCCACAAGGAACGTACCATAACGGCACACATTTAAAAGTAGTGCAGATTTAAAGAATGGCTTCAATAGAAGGATATTATTGGTCCTGGAGACCAGATACTGCACACATTTCAGGGGATTTTTACTTTGGAATAATCATAGTCCAATGCAAGAACCTGAATGTCCATGTGCAGCTGAAAAGAGTTAGGTCAGTACATCTTTTTCACAGGTTAAATTACTCCCCGTCAAAACCCAAACCCTAATTTATCTACAACCCCAGTGTGTCCTCCCAAAGCCTTCACCCTCCCAACTATTCTTTCAAGACTTTGTATTAACCAACAATTAAGGACACAGCCAGTTTTTTCCTTTAACCAGCTCATCATCCAGGTTCCTTCAGAATGAGCTTTGTCTTCTCTTCCCACTCTTCTGATAAGCCATACAGTCCATATGGATGAAGTCCCTTAGTACAGGGAGTCTCTGGCTTTTTTTATCTGTATTTTTTTTTTAAGTGATCCTATATG
Source organism: Lepidothrix coronata (assembly GCF_001604755.1). Classification (NCBI taxonomy): domain Eukaryota; kingdom Metazoa; phylum Chordata; class Aves; order Passeriformes; family Pipridae; genus Lepidothrix; species Lepidothrix coronata. The sequence goes on along the minus strand of NW_016690257.1, from coordinate 3,153,975 downwards.
GAAGGTATGAGCCCTGAACAGGTCTTAGTTACATGTCAGAAGAACACCATGAATTCTGTCATGACCTTATTACCACAAAAAGAAAATACGTTTACATGACCATGGCCTCTTGTGTGGAAAATCTGTATACAGGGCGAGTAATCTGTTGTCATGCATCTCAGAATCTAGCCACACCTAAAGAGAAAAACCTCACTGCTATTAGAATTTTAACAACTCTAAAGTTGTCAAAATCTAAACTTTGAAGCAACAGAAATTCAGAATATCATCATGTATCTTGAGACTGTGCCAAGTTTCAGTGCACACATCTCTGTTTCAGAGTGTAATAAAATAACTTGAAATGAGTTTATTATATTACAGGAGGGAGCCATCTTTCCAGTGTTTCCACCTGCAATAGGAATAATAGGCAATTAATATTTTATAAAACCTTGTGGAGCATGTAAAGCAGCAATTACTGCATCTATGAATATGTATGATAGCAATTTCAACATATCTGTATACATGAAAGACTTGGTCAAGATATATTAGGTTGGAAATGAGACGGGATACAAGGCCTTTGAAAACTAAATTTCATGGCATTTTTGAAGGAAATATTCATTCAGCTGTATATTTAAGGCATGATAATAGAACTTTCACAATCACGTCATCTGGAAAAGAAAACACTTGGGAATTTTCTATGAGACTCATTATTGGGTTAAGGATTTTTAAGACAAAATGATCAGAACACATAGACATATTTGAAAAACACTAATGTGATTTTTTGCTTTTATTATTATTATTGTAATTATTTTTGGCTTTTTTTTTTTAATGTTCTGATGACCGATGGCAATTGCTTGTGTCCAGTAATTCTTCCCTCCAGTGGTATTCACTACAGTTACATCAGCATCAAAGGGAAGAAATACAATAAAACTCTTATTTCAAGATCCATGCAAGAGAGTAATGAGGTCCTGTTACCTAGGGAACAGATGATGGAATCTCCCATCCTAATACATGATGACTGTGCTCAGGGGTAATTCTTACCCTGGTGATCGTGGGTCCACTCCCACAAAAACTTTGAACACAGCTAATATCTCCTCTTTGCAAAGCACAAACACTGCATGCCTCAGCACAAAACAAACCATGAACAGAAAAACATGCTGGAGCTGTATCTCCTGCACCCACCTGTGAGATCTCCACCAGCTAGAAATCATCAGCATTGTCAACATGCATTCTTGCACTGAACTGCTCTGACTCCTACCTATGCCATATCTCTCAAACCACTGAAACCAATCACTTGTGCTGCTTTTCAGCTACAGTTTATGGCATTCAAGTATGTCACAGACTCCCACAAGTGTGAATACAAGCATTTATATTTCTGTCTGCAGTATTCTGTGACATCTTACAAGCTTGTCTCTGTATTGCCACAGAGGAGGGAAAGGAGTCATTAAGGATTAAAGGTTGCTGAGGTGGTGTCATGGCTTAAGCCCAGCTGGCAAACAAGTACCACACAGCTGTTCACCCGCCCCCTCTTTCCTCTCCACCCCAGTGGAATCAAAAGCAAAACTTCTAGGTTGAAATTATAACAGTTTAATAATTGAAAACAATGTAAAATACAACAACAATAATAAATAATAATAATGAGAGGAAAAAAAAACACAAGCGAGTGATGCACAATATGGTTGCTCACCACTTGCTGACTGATGACAGAGCCCATTTCTGAACCTGAATCTGTTACTCAGAACCAGTCTCAGTGGAATTGCCTGACTGCATCACTCTTTTTTTAACTTGTCCTGTAATTCTTCCGTAAGAGGGAGGAAGAGGTCGTGTCCCTTTCTGGGGAAGGGTGCTGGAGGAAATCAACAGCTCCTTCCCTTCGCCATTATGCCATTATCTTGTTTCTGGAATGCCTCAATCAGACTCCAGATAATGCCAGTAAGCTCTGGGAATGCCTAGGGCTAGGGCATTCCTCCATAATTCTGTTCAGAGGTTTTTAAATTTGTTTACCTTTGATCTAGCTTCTGTTCTCTGTTTCACAGGTCTTATTTTGTGATCTACTCTCGTCTCCTGAGCTTTGGCTTTCATTTTTTGGCTGGTACTTCATCCCAACTCATTCTATGTCTGTATTTAACAATGCTGTACATTGATTCTGCTAATTTTTCCATAAACAGGATTAGATGAGGTCTTAATCCCTTGGCTATTGTGGTGTTGTTTGTTTTCCCCAAATCCACTTTAAGTGGATGCAGCTATTAGGATCGGACACACCCATTAGGAACACTGGTGGTGGTTATCCCTTGAGCAGGGTTGGGGAAATAAAGGTTGGTTGGGTGGACAGGGAGAACACTATTACAGATGGTCAAAAGGGATAGGCTGGAGGATGATTTCATGTTTGGGTTAATTATTTTTGCACACAAAGCATAAGCAGCAGTTTAGACTACAGCAAAGGTGCCAATTTTGTGGGATTTCTTTGGCCACAAACTGGAGTTTGGAAATTTGCTATAGGTTTTGTATTTTTACCTCAATTTCACAGGCATGTAAAAATCTGCAACTGTTTTGAGCATTTTTGCAGAAGGAGGTTGTCCTAGAGCTGTAGGAAATGCTTGGCATTTTAGTTTTCCTTTTGTGTTTACTACAGGCTGAATTTGCTTATGCCTCTTCTAAACTGAATGTGTCTTTCATATTACCAGGAGGACCAGAAACACTGTGGTTTCCCTGGTCTCACATCCACGCTAAGGTGTGACATACCTGAGAGATGTCCTTGGACTTGGGAAATGAGAATAACTGCTGACTCCCACCATATAGATATAACCACAACCCACACCAGCTGTGACCTACAGAAACGGCCTTGAGCCTGGCTGGTATTCCCTGAGGATGTGCCTGTTGTCTCTTCTGTGTGTGTGTGTGAGGACAGCCAAAGCTCCATTCATTTCTAATTCCTCTTGGCTGCTGGGTGTTTGTTCTCAAGCCTACACTTAAGCAGACGGTATTTATTTCTTTGTATTTGTGTGTATTGAGGATTTGTCAGCTCCTTTAGGTCTGTCAGGAGGCAGTCAGAGTAGTGTTCTCAGCAGAACTAACCCACCACAAATGTAGTCTACAGCATTTAACCCACCATGCTGTGGTATGGCAGGTTTGTGAAGGTGGTGAGGTCCTGGCACAGGTTGCCCAGAGAAGCTGTGGCTGCCCCGTCCCTGGAAGTGTTCAAGGTCAGGTTGGACAGGGCTTGGAGTAACCTGGGATAGTGAAAGATGTCCCTTCCCATGGACAGGAAATGGAACTAGATGGTCTTTAAGGTCCCTTCCAGCCCCAAACCATTCTGTGTTTCTATGATTCTCCATTTGATCCCCACACCATGACCGAATACAAGAGGCTGCAGCATCGTCTTAACCAGCAAAGTCATCAAGGGGGAAATAATATCGCACTTAATTTACCATATCAAGGTTAAATATGACTTTATTTTAAAACAAGGTTTTCTGGGGTTTTATGTGAAACCACCAAATAAAAGAAAACACTGGCATCGAGCTAAGGATTAGAATCATATGATTGCTAATGAAAAATACATACTGAGCTAACAAACTTGTGCAAATTAAGGGTTTTTTTTCTTTCCTTCTTAACACGGGCCATAATATTCTATTTCATTAAGTGACTCTATCAGAATATTAAATTTTTCCATTAGCAGGATTAGATTAGGTCTTAATATTAAACTACATACGTCAGTCCAATTAAATAAGATACGTTCCCTAGCCCTGCTACCCTCCTGGTATTATTCCAGCTAAATACCTTTTTCTTACATTCAGCAGGGATTTGAGCAAGACACAGCTCTGAATATTAGGAGCTGTCCTGGGTAACTGTTCGTAATGAAAAGCAACAACTGGGAGGCAAATCCCTGCAGTCAAAGAGGCTTAAACAAAAATAACATTTTTATTTTTTATGGAGCAAATTACGTGAAATGCCAAGCATATGGATTTAATGAATATGACTTTATAAAACCATAAACAAGATTGGGTTTATATTTCTTTTTCCTATCTTTTTACAACACAGCGGAAACAAATTAAATTTGCTCTGAGATGCTCTACCCATAACTATCATCTGTGTTGTAAACATATTACCCGTAATCAGAAATTCAATATTGCCGACCACAAAGCCCACTGAGGTGTTAAGCTGAAAGTTAGGAGGAAAGCAGGGTGAGCTTTTTTTTTGGAAAACATACGGGTTTTTTTCCCAGTTGAAAAGCCTCAAATGAGATTAGGTTAGTGAATGACTGGAAAATGATGCTTAATATTCAATTAGAAAATTGTCTTATCAGAGTCATGATAAGTCTGCAGTCCAGGGGTGGGTACTCTATTTTGTATTTTAGCTCAGACACCATATTTTTATTCTTTATATTACTTCATATTATTTAAGCATACATTAGTATAAGTAGCCAAGCAAGAATCCTGTGCTTATACAACCCTCAGTAAAATACATGTTGATGTATTAGAAGCATATTGGGAAAATGCACTGAAACCTTTAGAGATAGGCTGAGCCAAACAAGGTTCCAAAGCATGTTAATGCTAGGAGCTGCTAATCTAACAAAGCAGGTGCAAGTTCCTGTCTGTCTATTATGCAAGTACATGGATAAAAGTAATGGAGTGGGATAATCACCGTGTTCTCAAAACAAAACAAAACAAAAAAACAAACCAAAAAAAAAAAAAAAAACTGATGCCATAGCCATGAGCTTTCTCCTTCTGAGGAGTCTTATAGTACTAACTTTTTACAGATACATTTTGGTGTAAGTCAAGTTTCACGCAGTGTTGTTCTGTAATTTTAATTTCTGAGGGAATTCAGGCCATGAAAGATGGAAGATGACTGGGGTTGTGCTGCAGGGCTGTGAACAGTTCAGGAGCTGATTTAACAGAGACTAGAGCATGAAATATGAACAAAACATTACAGTCAGGTACCTTAATGCCCAACATTAGAACTCCAAAGCATATTATAGTGTTTATTAGCCAAATAGTGGCTACACCTCCCTTTGCTATTTGTATATCTGACTGTTATTGCCATATCTGTTACCTGTAAGAACTACGAGGTGCCTTGGAAGGAGAAAACTCGTGCCTAAAGCCTCAACCAATGTGGAAAGCAACAATGAAATGTTTGTTCTCCGGTGGCACAGAGCCAACAGGGAATTGCACATTCTGAGCCACAAGAAAAACCCCAAACAACAAAATGATTTAACAACAGAAAAAGATATTTCGTTTGTGAAGGCATCAGTGAATATAACAGACTTTGTGCTGTGTCACAAAGGTTATGCAAGTTGTCATCCTGCTTTTGATCAAGAACTAGAGGTCTCTGGGAGTGAAGTAAACATTTGGAAGCAACAAGAAGATTTACATTGCCTCCCTTCTCCCTCTCAGCAATGACTAGATGTTGTCTTGTAACTAGGATGGTCAAGGGGCAGTACTGGTGCTGTGACACATAGAAGTTGTGTCCCTGTCTTAGTCAGAGGACTCGAGGAATATACTGATTTAGTAACCTGTCAAGGAACATGAGTCTATTCTGTTTGGCACTGGTAAAGTGCTAAGTCACATTAATAGAATTATTGGAGGTTTAAAGGAGTAAAGGGTAATGAAACCAGGCTCAAGCAAGCTCTTTGCAGATTTCCTCTGCCCAAAGCAGTTTTAAATCAAACTCCTGGCTGCAATACATTTCCAGAGAGATGCTGTTAATTTACAGGCAGCAGAGGTCCCACGTGTTACAATTTTATTATGAATTTTTCTATATGGAAATATTGTTCTCTTGAAATAACCAGTACAGTTTCTATCTACTTCAGTGAAGTCAATATTTCACTCCCCCTTTTAAAAGTCTGATATTGTGAGCACTTGATGAATCCTGTGCTTTCAAATAATGATAATTATAATACTATGATTGCAGTGAGAATTTTGTATAATTTTGCAGCTAAAATACTAAAAATCTTTGTACATATTTTTAAATATCATAATTTAAAAACTTTATAGCCAAGATATATACTTTTCCAATGTTTTGACTGCTGATGTTAAACAATGTAACCACAGAATACTGGAATAGATCAGTTCCCTAAAACATATTAATGTAATAAGCAATCAGCTGAAAATTGTTTGAAATAAACATATCTACTTAAATGAAATCAGTTCATTTTCCTTCCTTTTGATATGAATTACACCCTTTCCCAAGCACTTTCATCTTTTAGCATAATTAAAAACCACTAAACACTACTTCAGTTCATCATCCCCAACATCACTAATGGATCCTTCCTGCTCTCAGTGATCTGACGATTATGGATAATATTTCTCTGCAGAAAAGTCATTCGTATCAGAAGCACATCCCAGAGTAAATTTAATTTGTAACTTATGTGCTGTAAATATAAACACTGCACTGAAAAGGTTTGTGTTGTTTATGCTTTTATGTAGACATATTCATTAAACCTGTATTTTCTATGGTTTATGACATTCATTCAAAATTGAAATGTCACACAGTCAGTTTGGTCTATATGACTATAGAGACTTGCTTGCTGATTTTCCTTTTCATTATTACCCATTACCCTGATGTCTCTACTCCATCATGCTTGCAAAAAGTATATCATACTTACTGGTTACAGCTTCTTGCATCCTGTGTCTTTACTGGAAGGGGATATCTTGCTCCTACAGGAAAGACATTTATGGTGCTTCTGGGAGGCAGCCAGGAACAACTGGGATGCATGAACCACATTATCAAATAAGATGCAGCTTCTTTCTTTTGTTGTTCAGCTGCTGTTAAAGGTGTGTCTGACTAGCAAGAGACATTTCCCTTTGAGTACAGGAAAAAGTACAGATGCATACTGGGGAGAGGCTCTGTGTAATCTTGAGGCTGAACTTTGCCTTTGAACTATAGTCCAGCAGTGGCATGTGATGATGAACAGTTCTCCTCTGCCTGGAAAGGGTAGGGTGATTCCTAAAAGACCACAGAGCTGGCAGAGGGAAGTCCTTTGTCACGCCCTCCATGACAGAGACAGCTCTGTGCATCTCGATGGCCTTTGTTATTTTGGAAGTGAGCTGAAATATTCAAATCAGTCCCCTTAGGGAGTCTCAAATTAGTTAGAAAGCTTTTACTGAGCTTTCTTTTTACTGCCATGTTTCAAGAAAGAATCCACAACACTTTCCAGCACTGGCAGTGTGCCTTCTGATGACAACACTGCATTGACCATGTTTTGCTTTCTCCCAGATATGTGGATTTCAAGGAAGGTCAAGACCTGTTCGTGGGAGGAAATATACAGACTGCAAAAATCAAGAAAGAGGAAAAGAAGAAGAATGAAATCCAGTAAATAAGCACCAGTCTGAGATGTGGGGATCCAAAATTTAGTACACAGACATGAATAGGAAAAAGCAGAGCCTAGGATCCAAAGCTGGGAAAGTCTTGTCCAAACAGCACTGAAAAGCCAGAGAAAATCAGCCTTCTGCTGTGTCTTCTAATAATCAGTACTAGTACTTCTACTACTTCTACTATTACAATTATTATTATATTTTTATTAAATATTAGTAGTTGATCCTTGGAAATTCAACACACATTAATGTTGAATGAGAGCATTTACACTTCCTAATGAACCACTAATATCAATGGGCAAAAGGATTGGGAATAGCTGGTTTTGTGTCTTCTACTAAAACTTCAGCTTTTTGTTTCTATTAACTCACTGTTCTAACAGTCTCATTTCACTTCAATGTGATTTTGCAAAATTTTCAGGTCTCTAGGAAGCTCGCTGTCTCATTTTCATTTATAGGTGTTTAATCCAATGCTCTCAGAATTTTTAATAGTGCTCAGTAAGCAGGAAGAGAAATAAAAGTGTAAATCAGAAGCAGCTACAAGCAGTGTTAATCATCTACATCCTTATTCCTCAATGCAGGAGAAGTGTTACGGCTGATGTTAGAAGACAAGTGAAAGACAAGGACAAGGATGGGATTCATGACTGGACTCAGGGTATGACCCACAACATTTCCTGCAGAAGTAAAGAAGCTCCTAAAGAAACTCATGGCTGTTTAAATCACCCTGGGCTGTGTTTCTCATACAGAGTTTAGGAAGTAATCCAAGCATCAGATTTTGTAAAACATTTGCCTAGTTTTCAATTCAAATTCCACATTTATTATTTATCGTTTGGTTCTCAGATTCATATTCAGACAGAGGCACTGTTTGCACTTTCTGGGTGAGTTATAACTCCTGTTGAAGTTCATGGAAAATCTTCCACAGATGTTGACAGGAAGCAACGTTTCACCTCTCATACGAAAGGAAGATTTAAAAAGTAGTTGCTTCCAAGTGTTTTATGACAATAAGTAATCATATAACATAGGTATAGGATTTGTTAGTATCTCCAGAAATACCTTAGTGGGCTTTTGTTTTTAAAACTGTGGGCTTGGTATAGATTTTAACTGTGTTAAATTAAATACCTGTGTTACATGAAACTTGCTGTGTTTAATCAGAGAACAATTGCTATACCAAAATTAAATAAACTCAGTTTAGAAACACTTTTATTCACCACATATTGCTAACACTCCACAAAGTGCTGTTTTATAGAAAGATAGATAAGACTAGTTTAAATTGCCTTATGAAGAGATACAGGTAATACATGATGATCCATTTTTAAACACTTCAATACAAGAAATACTTTGACAAATTGCAGTAAGTCTGGCAAATCCAACAACACATTTTAGGTGCAGAGCATGAACCTTGTGAGAAGTTGAGGGAACTGAGCTTTTCCAGCCAGGAACAGAGACAGCTTAATGGGGACCTGACAGTATCCTTCCCATACCTTCAAGGAGGTTCTGAGTGGGTGGAGTGGGTTTGATGAAGTTGGTGGCAGGAGGACAAAAGAAAACAGTCATAAATGGGAATGGAGTTGGTTACAATTTGACATAAAGGAATATTTCTCAGCACCAGGATGGTCAGGTGTTAGAATAGGTTGCACAAGGAGGCTATGAAATCTTTTCCCCAGGAAGACACTGAACTAGTGAAAGCCAACAAGGAACCTTGTTCGAATTCAGGGAAATCCTACCTTGAGCAGAAAACTGGAATAGAAACCTGCTAAGGTCCCTTCAAACATGAATTATTCTATGATATTAGCCTGAAAAATATCAGACTACCAGAAGTGACAAGAACTGGTCTACTCCTGTCTAAGACTCTTTCTCAAAATTTTCAGCTACATTTCATTTCTACAATTTCTGACTTGTGAGGGAAAGGGACAAAAGTCATGATTTAAACTTATTCTAGGGTAGATCCATCATTGATGGTGATTTGGTGTGATGAAACCCCGGAGAGTTGTCATATTATAGAAGCATGACTTTGTTCAGATTCTAACATCCTACTGGCAGATTTGAATGAAGATAACAAGTTTCCTGAGTTCTTCATCATGAAACCCACATTTGCTGGGACATTTGCAGCACCAAATAGCATATTATAATTTTCTGACATAAATATATTATTTTAGTTATAAGTTAAGCAGATATGATGTTGAATTTATTACGGAATTATTTCATGCATTATTCCGCATTTCTCTGCTTGCTATTATTTTATACAGGAAAGATTATTTTTGTTTTCTGAAATACAGAGGTTTTGGGATGTCGTGGTTATTCAACAGCAAATACATCATTTACAAAAATCTAGTATAAATTAAGTAGTTTGTGGCTTCATAACAATCTCCTTTTGCTAAGTCCATAGTCACTAAATTGAGAGAGTTGGAGTTGTTCAGCTTGGAGAAGAGAAGACTTCAAGGAGAGCTTAGACTCTCCCTCCAGTACCTAAGGGGGCTTCAAGAGAGCTGGAGGGGGATTTTGAGCAAGGGCGTGGAGTGACAGGACAAGGGGGAATGGCTTCCCACTGACAAAAGGCAGGGTTAGATGGGATATTGGGAAGAAATTATTGGCCATGAGGGTGCCCTGGGAAGTTGTGGATGCCCCATCCCTGGAAGTGTTCAAGGCCAGGTTGGACAGGGCTTTGAGCAACTTGCTCCAAACCATGGGAGGGAGTTGGAACTAAATGATTTTTAAAGTCCCTTCCAGCCAAAACCCTTTTAATGATTCAAGAATTCTTTGGTTCATGGCTTATTTCACCAGCTCCAGAAGAAATATTCTGACTTCAGTACTAAGTGTTGATTAATTTGGGTATTCTCATTGAGTTAATAAAGTCAGAACTTCTCTGTGCTACCAAGAGCATCTGTTACTATGTATAAAACTGATTTTTTTTTTCTTTTTTATTCTCTTGTACTTTTCAGCAGCTAATAAAAAGGAGAAAGAAAAAAGTTAATTAAATTCAGCTGGAGTGTGTCAAGCATTGTCAAGATTTCAATGGTTACTTTAATCAAAAGAAAAACCCATGTTGGTTAGGTTGGGTAGTAACTAAATGCCTTTCAAAAAAAAAAGAGTTTTGATAAAGAAAACTGTACTGCAATACTAAACCTTCATCAATTTGTCAAGTACAAAATGTCAAACCTGATGAATATACCTCATTGACATTAACACTAACTTAAAGTAGAACATCAGAGAAAATAAGCAGAAATTTAACCACCATTTTCTCTTCTTTCTTTGATGCTTTGATAGATGGATAAAACAGCTTTAGTTAAGGCCAGTTATAATGTCTCCTGTCAGGAAATTTTGAATTTCACTGTGCAGAATAACAGTCATTAAGGCACAAGATTCTTACCCATTTATTTTTCTGTGCCACTAATTAGGATATCTATCTCCTCTCTAGCACTTTGCAATACATCTTGATTTGTTATGTCTTTTTATTATTGGCACCCAGCTAACAGGTGAGAAAATTGAGGTAGACCAGAATTATGTGACTTTTCCAAGGTCTCACACATTGTTGGCCAAACCATGTAAAGACTTTGGAACTGCTAAGTCATAGCTCTGTGCTCTAGTCTCTCTGCATGCTTCCGTTAATGCTGTCTAATATTATCTTGCCCCAATACTATTTCACCGTGACTGATCTTAGTAAAACATTTGCATCCAAATAACATCCCTTATAAAGCACATGTATCACCTTCACGGCCAGAAAAGGAGCAGTAAAGTGAATTAATTTAAAAAAGAGTAGTTCTAATCCTCAGTGAAGTAGATTTTTGGTGTGATATTGTCATGGTTTGAGAGCCTCAAAAATCTAATTCTTTATCTTCAAACTCTCTCTCACATCTCAACTCAATGTGAGAAGGTTTTTTCCAGACAACTACACGAGACTTAAAATGGGGGAAAGGGAATATATTACAATGACTGTACACATAAATATTATAATACATTATACACACGATCTCAACTATCTCTACTATGATAAATCAGTATTTACAATGGATCAGATCTCTTCTCCCCTCTAAATAAAAGTCCAGAAGGGAAGAAGGAAAGATCCTTTCCAGTCTCAGAGCAGCAGTTTCTCTAAGGCAGCAGTCATCTATCTTCTTCTCATGCAGCAGCTGATAGCTGCATTTCTGCCAACACACACAATGGGGGAATCCAAGCCCCCTCGGCCACTCATCTTTCAAATGAGGGTCTTCCTCCCTGGGCTGCGTAGCAGGGACAAAACTCGCTTCACCACGGTCATATCATGAAGTGCAGGGGCATCTCCGTGAAAGCCCCTTCCTCAGGGGTTCACCCCTGAGTCAGAACATCTTGGGCAGCTTTCAGTTGAAAGCCTTTGCCTCAAGAGTTCCACCAGAGCTCCTGTGCTCTGTCTCAGGCTGCTAGGCTTGGCAGCAGCAGCGAGGGGTGGGGGGGAAGCCAAGGTCACCCTCCTCTGCATTCCTTCCCCGTCCCAGTTTAGCTTTCCAGGGCGCTTTGAGCTTTTCAGCTCTTCTCTCTCTGGTGCTGCATGTTGCATTTTAGGACTTCCATCCAGTAGGAGTCCACCACCCCAACTTAAGAGGGGTCTCAAAAGGGTTTTGGGGGGTGTGGTTCAGTTCTTACCCCCAAAACTCTGTGTAGCATTTAGTCCTGCTCTCTCTCTCTCTCTCTTCATTAGACATCTCTGTGTCTTCTTGGCTGCATACTGTTACTTTCTTATCTTTTGGCTCTTAGCCACAGTCTCTGGACGCTGTTTCTGCCGCTGCTCTGTCTCTGCTCACTCACAGTGGAGAAAACTTTTTTAGCTTTGAGCCACAGGCACTTAGCCTAGCATTACGCTGTTCCAAGTCCCTGCAGCCCCCCCAAGCCAGGGGCTGGGGGGTCCCAGAGGCCCCAAGAGGCTCCGAGCCCTTTTCCTCGTGGCCTCAGAACATGCCTACCACTTCTACAACCAAACTACAACTAACCTTCTCTTCCATTTGCTTGTGATATGTTTATATTTTGCAGAAGTGCTCATTGGTTAAAACTTCAAAACTTCCAGGGTCACCACCCCCTGGGGTTTTACCATTTTATAACTGCAGGGGGAAAACTGTTTCCCACCACCACAGATATAAAGGAAACAATGTGCCATTCCACAAGGATCATCATTAGGTATTTGTTTTTTCGAGGGAAGCACAGGGTGACTAAGTGTGGATGCCCTTAAAACAGTGAATTTTAGAAGTAAAACTCTAGATGAAGATAATAAAAACAATAGAAGAAAGTTAATAAGCAAGAACTCAGTTATATGAATTACTGGAAGTTTTCAGTTTTATTTCCTGTTGCTGATATGCCACCAGTCTGACCTTCTGTAAAGGCTAGGTCATTTAGATTGTGATCCTAGGCATACAAAATAAGCTGATCACACTGCAACTGTTACTGTAAGATAAAGAAAGAATCCACCTCCATTAAGCAATAATACAGATTTACAAAAATGCAGTCAGCTATAGAAAGATAATACAGTGAGAGTACTTAATCTTTGGGGCAATGACTCTTTTTTTAAGTATATATGAGTCACTGAGATAGTCACTGAAAAAAAACCAGTCACTTAACTAACTTACACCACCTGTTTGGTGTTCCAAGGAGCTCCAGCGATGTATTTAACAGCTCTAAGATGATTGAGTCCAACCATTAACCCAGCACTGCCAAGCCCACCACTAAACCATGTCCTCAGGTGCCATGTCTACATGGCTTTTAAATCCCTCCAGCAAGGAGGACTCCACCATTTCCCTGTTCCAGGCCTTGACAGCCCTTCCCTCTCTCCCCCTCCCATATCCATTCTGAGCCTTCCCTGCAGCAACTTGAGATGAATTTCAGCACTAACTAGCTGAATTAGGTCACTCTAGAAGGAACTTCTTTAGTGTTTTTTTCCGCACATTCACCTCTCTACTGTGAGATTGACTAATCCCTTTCTTATTTACCATTATAATTAAAAAAACCCCACAACCTCTGCTGTTGAGAAGCCTTACAGGAGTCTAATATTGCCCCATAAGTCAGATTTCTTACCTTGAGCTAATAAGATCACAGTCATGATCTCTCATGACTCTCTGAGGATGTTCTGAGTTTTTTTTCTGTGGAAATAGTTCCAGAAGCCTGTTTTTGTGTTATCACAGCTGCAGGAACACATTTTGGTAAAAGATAACAAGAATCCTATGGAAAAAAAAGGCAACAAGCCTGGACACTGCAGCATAATGTCCACAGGCACCTCGTTGGAGCATCTGGACATTGATGCAGCACAGTGACTGGCAGGAGGCTGTGAGTGGTGACGAGGTTGGAGTAGCAGAACCTTGCCAAGGTGTGGTGAAGAGTGAATTTAAGATGCTATAATGTCAACTGGGTAATGATAGCTGTGTCAAAGAACAAAACTCTGTGAACCCACACTGATGAGGAAGGTGGTTAGATGACCTCTGGCTCCTGGAAACTCCCGATCCCTGAAAATTACTAGCAAACGTCTTCAGTGGAGCAGAGGTTGTAGTAGAGATATGCCACTCTGCTAGGTTTTGTCTTGGTGTGTAGTACGGATGAAATTCCTTGTGGATTTACATTCTGTGGCTTTCAAGTGGTGATATAAACAGTATATAGATATTAAGTGCCTGCAGTGGACACAGGCGGAGACGTAGGCAAGAACCTGAATAAAAGAGATGGGGAAAGAAAAGTAAACAGGAGGAAATGGCTGCTGAATTTTAAAGTTCATTTTGGTGTTAACTTGTATAGCTCAACATCAGGAGGAAAAGCAAAAGTATTCAGCAAACTCAAGCAGAAAAGTAGATCAAATCTTGAGTCAGATTGATAATACCTCAGTGACTGTATTTCAAAGGAATTTAGATGGCTATACCCTACATTACAAGGAAAGTGTGATAACCATGCAAGTAAATGTTAATTTCCATGGAAATTACAACAATAAAGCATTTTGAGGTACTATCTTTCTTGCAGCAAAGGTCCCAGGGTACTTTGCTATTCAAAACAATTTAAAGCAGCCACAGACAATGTTTTCTGTATTTGATTTAAAATCAGCAATGCAAAACCCAACTTTTACATTTCTAAAAATGATAAACACTTTGCATTCACTTTTCTACAGTGACTCTGACTCCACCAATCACCTGAACTCTGTACTTTTATTCTGCCCCTCTGCTTGCTAATGCTGTTGGATGGACCTTCCATCTGTTGCTGAACACCAACCACCCCTCAGGCAACAGCTTCACAGCGCTGAAAAGCTACAAATGGTACTTAAAGTTCACTCTTCCTTTGTGTCTAAGTCTGCTGATGGAGAAGCAAAAGTCTTCCAAAACAACACTTTAACTACAAATGGCACCAGACTATTGCCTTGGGGATATCAGTCCTCATTCTGCAACACTCCAGAACCCAGCTTCCAGGAATGATCCTTATTTGCTCATTTGTTTTGCATCATTCTCAGATTAAGTACCTCTGCTGTTAAAAGGTCTGCAGGTCTGCACTGGAATAATTTTTTACAGGCTCAGCCTCAATAGACCCAGGCTCTAGCAAATACTTTTTAATTTCTCATCCACTTAGAAAGCTTAACATCTTTTCTGCCTTTTATTTGCGTATGTTCATATTGGATTTTTTCTTTCGTGCTGAAATTTTCATGATTCCAGAGAGGTGACTTTGAAGGGCTGAGGAACATCTAGATGCTCTTTTGCTTAGTTTTTTTCATTACATTGATGTCATGTTTTATTAGCTGCAGATCTTCAAGTTTTTTTCATTACATTAATGTCACATTTTATTAGCTGCAGATCTTCTCTAAACTCTTTTGCACACTAAGTTTGTTCTAAATGCAAATCCTCCTTAAATGCTCTGGAATTAATTCTTATTAAGTTTTATCCAAATTTAGAACAGAAAAAAAATAGGTAACCTGATGGAATGTTCTTGAAAGAGATTACTTAATATTAATTGCCATTTACTTGCATATCAGTGTTTAAAGGGCTTCACCTATTTTTTAGTTAGTTTACTATTTGCCATGCAAAGGCATTCATTTTGTCTAGAAATTAATTGGAATTTGGGAATTATAATGGAGATTACATGGCTAATTCTTGCAAAGTTTACATTTGTAAAGAAGATGCTTTTATTTCTGCAGATGAACTAAAACACCATGGTTCAATTGTTGGCACAAGGACTGGGTGTAATCCACAAGTCCTTTTCATCTGGCCTTTTATCACACTCCTAAGGGCCATAATATTGTTGCTTAACAGCTGACAATCTTTTATGGAACGTATCATCCTGAGTGCAATCACACAACACATACAGAATCATGAAGGGATAAGACCCAGCCAGCATGGATTTAGGAAAGGCAGGTCCTGCCTGACCAGCTTGATCTCCTTTTATGACCAGGTGACTGGCCTTGTGGATAAGGGAGAGGCTGTGGGTATAGTCTACCAGGAATTTAGCAAAACCTTTGATACTGTCTCCCATGGCATTGTCCTGGAAAAGCTGCAGCCCAGGCCTTGGGCAGGAAAGTGGTGGTGAGTGGTACCATATCGAGCTGGCAAAGATTGACATTAGTGGTGTCCCCCCAGGGCTCATTATTGGATCCAGTCCTGTTTAGTATCATTATTGATGATCTGGATGAAGAGATTAAATGTACCCTCTGTAAATTCATGGATAAAATAACTTGAGTGGGAGTGTTGATCCGCTGGAAGACCGGAAGACAGAAGAGAGATCTGCACAGGCTGGATCAATGGGCCAAGGCCAGTCGGGTGAGGTTTGACAATGCTGAGTGCTGGCTCCTGAACTTGAGTCACAACAACTCCCTGCAGCTCCAGGGTGCAGAGAATCTGGAAAGTGCTCGGTGGGAAAGGATGTGGGGTGAAAGGATGCTGGTGACAGCAGCTGGACACAAACCCAGGTGTGCCTGAGGGGGCAAGAAGCCAATGGCCCCAGAGCTGTCCCAGCCATGGTGTGGCAGCAGGGCCAGGGCAGTGCCCTCCCTGTGCTGGCACTGCTGAGGCACCTCCAGTGCTGGGGCAGTTCTGGGCCCTCAGACAAGAGAGACATTGAGGGGCTGGAGCGTGTGCAGGGAAGGGAACGGAGCTGGGGAAGGGTCTGGAGCAGCAGGAGCGGCTGAGGGAGCTGGGGGGGCTCATCCTGGGGAAAAGGAGGCTGAGGGGGGACCTTCTGGCTCCGCAACCCCCTGACAGGAGGGTGGAGCAGGGTGAGGATCAGGCTCTGCTCCCAGGGAACAAGTGACAAGACAAGAGGAAATGGCCTGAAGCTGCACCAGGGGAGGTTCGGGTTGGACATTAAAAGGAATTTCTTCACAGAAATGATTGTTAAGCATTGGAACAGGCTGCCCAGGGAAGTGCTGGAGTCACTATCCTTGGCGTGTTCAAAAAACAATTGGTTGTGGAACTTATTGTCATGGCTTAGCTGATAAGGTGGTGGTCAACCAAAGGTTGAATTCAATGATCTTGGAGGTCTTTTCCAACCTAAACATTCCGTGATTCCCAGACCTGCAATGCTCCCTGGGAAATACTGTTGTTTTCATATGGAAGAGATGTAAGAGGTCAGAGCTGTTCCTCCACTGCTTGTGCAACACAGCACACATCAGCTAACTGGAATTGCCACCCTTGTTCTCATCCCTTGGGGTGTCATAAGGAGCTCAAAGCAAGGATTAACTTAAGCATTAACTTAAGCTGCCTCACTCTTGCAGTTGAGTATTTATGGGGAACTTTCACCTGAAAATTTTGGTTTATTTTGAAGGAGAGAGGGTATTTTGAAGGAGAGAAGGATACACTTTTAACAGAATTTAAATTTCTACAAAATCTGCATTTTTTTCCTAAATGAATGCTGGTTTTTGTTCAAATGTTCTGATTTGCAATCATGACAATAAAATAAAAGGCATGTCAGTTTAGTTTTCAGGCTGTGCTACTGAAGAGGTGAGTCACATACACAGAGGTTTTTTTGGCAGCAAAATCAATTTAAGAAATGTATGTCCCTTTAAGAAATTTGACCCCAGCTGCTGGTTCTAGTCCCCATGACGAAGGTTGCTTCCCTCACAGTTGTGTCAGTGCCATCTGAATTTATGACTAAAGAAAATTTTTCTGTAAGTAACTACACCCTGGACTGTCACAGTGTAGTCTGCAAGCCCTTTTCCCACTTTTTAGCCTGGGAGAGGTACAGGAGCAGATGGTGAGGGTTTACAGAAAGGACGTGAAAGTGACCTTATTGATTTTGATCAGAGATTCATATATTCAGATAATCACAGAATCATTAAAGTTGGAAAAAACTTCTAAGATCATTGAGTTCCACCATTAACCCAACACCACCAGGTTCACCATTAAAACATGTCCCTAAGTACCATATTTTTGAACACTTCAAGGGAAGGTGATTGCACCACTGCCTGTTCCAATGTTTACCACCCTTTCAGTAAATAAATGTTGTCTATATATGGAATCTAAACCTCCCCTGGCACAACTTGAGGCCACATCCTCCTGTCTTGTTTAGCTTCCACCTCTGTTTCCGAAAGAAGTCAAAAGCCATGTATTAGGGAAAAACCATGCCCAGTGCAAATATATAGTGATAATTTTGCTGAATGTTCTTTCATGTGTGGCCTGGGAACTTCCAGAGCTGGAGGTAGTGTTGTAAGTAGTGTTATTAGCAGCCTTCATGAAGTGTCTCCTCCATTCACCTGTCCAGCCTGCCTTTGAGTTTTGGCCACTGCTGAACATTACGCTGGCACTTGAACAGACTATCTGTTATAAACCCCGACTTTATCCCCAAGCTGTAAAAATTAGTACAGAGTGCATTTCTTCTAACATAAAAAATAGGTTATTGGGGTTAATTTCCCCATGTGCATCGCTTTATATTTGTTTAAAACATATTTTTTCTTCTATTCCGCCACTGATTGTTGCAAGCTTCCATAATTCTTCAGTCAACCTTCATCTTTCCTACAGGTAAATATTACAGTACCAATACCAAAATGTGATATTATACTGTTTATTGAGTTTTCTAGGCTATTTATAAATGTGTTGAGAGACATGGGTCCTAGCACAGATATCTGCAGAAATCCAAAAATATCACCCCACAGCTGTGAAAAGTCCTTGCTCCTACTTTTCTCTTCTGATCTTTCACCTATATTTTGATGAGTGTTAAGACTCTACTAACTAACTTACTAACCTAGTTTCCTTCAACATTTTTATTGTGAGGAATTTTGACAAAAACTTCTTGAAAAGCCAATCAGACTGTATTAACCAGCCCAAATCTCCTTCTCCGTGAGGTTTTAAATTATTGCTTTCATGAGGTACAAGGCTCTCAAGCTCTGAAAAAGCTACCTGTCAAATGGAGCCGTGAAAATAATGAAATACTTCATCATTTTTGCAACTATTCCACTATTTAGGTATTTTGTTTGAAATTTTTGGTCATCAGTTTTTCATCTGTCTGGGGTGGAGAAAACTTCCTAAAATAAAAGATGAGAGACTTCAGAAAAGCAGCTGTAGAAGAAACAAAGTACTTTAATAAACTGCTAACTTAGAAGAACCTTTATAAAACCTACGACCTAGAGACTTTTTTTTTTTACATAAAGCAATTTGAATATTTCATGGAATATGTAAGGAGTGCAATTTTACAAATTTAACAAAAAGAAAAATATTAACACTGAAACAAAGATTTAAAGATTCTAAGAAAAATCTAGCAGAATACTATCATGTTTTATCCTATGACAAATTTTTCCCAATTTTTTTTTTTTATTTGATAGAAATGAAATTTTTTTTTGAGCAAGGAAAGGAAGAACATTGGAGGGAGATGAGTAAAATGACAGAGGAACACTGCTTCAAGGCAAAAAATCTTCTATTATCTGATCACTAATATAACTCTGTTTTATAAAAAATGTGTCAAGTGAAAGTATTTCATTTTCTAGCTTTTTCTAACTTACATACCCTGAACAGATCTAAGCCATTCCATTTTGATCTGTGGCCATCAATAGGTGCGGAAGTGAATTCACATTATAACTTCTGATCTACAACTGTTGGACTTACAGGCTTTCTAGCACTTTTCTAGAAGTTCATGCTAATTCCTTTAGAAAGCAGATCCAGAGGGTCTGAAGTCCTGCTGTTCTGGAGACGGGCTGAGGAAGATGGGGGTGTTCAGCCTGGAGAAGAGAAAGTTCCAGGAAGACTTTAAAGCCCCTTCCAGCACCTAAAGGGGCACCAAGAGAGCTGGAGAGGGACTTTGGACAAGAGATAGAGGGACAGGACAAGGAGGAATGGTTTCAACTCACATAGGGCCAGGTTAGATGAGATGTTAGGAAGAAATTGTTGTCTGTGAGGGTGGTGAGCCCTGGCACAGGTTGCCCAGAGAAGCTGTGGCTGCCCCATCCTTGGAAGTGTCCAAGGCCAGGTTGGACGGGGCTTGGAGCAACTTTAGAATGAAACTTATCACAGCTATTCTGCATGGACTATGTTGAAAAGGTCCCCATTTACTACGAGTGGAAGTGTGGAGTGACTGAGTCAGATGTCTCTGTTTAGGGTGGTCACTAAAAAAGTACGAATTATGCCTTTGCATGACAGTCGAGCACAAGTTAGATTGCAGTATAGGGAGACAGAAACATCCAGTTGATCCTCAGTTCCTCTTCTGGATGAGTTACTACCACATCTAATAGTCTGTTTTCCTCTGGGCACATTTCCCAAGAGTCATTTGAGCACATGATGTTCACATGCTGTAAAGGAAGAGAAAGGATTTAAGAAGCCTGTAAAAGTCAAAAGACCATCCCTGTCACACAGCTGTTCTCTGACGTCTTTTGTCTGCCTGTTTTGGTCAGTCTGTAGTAATTAATATATGCCAAAGAACTTTGTAATGGGTAAGATTTAAGGGTATTAACTGGAAGACTTCCTATATTATAAATTCTACATGTTTATTTTAACATTTTAAAAATATTTTATTTAAGAACATTTCAATGGCAATTATTTTTGTCCACAAGAAAAATAAAATAATGCAACGAAAAATTTATAGGATAGGAAAAACATGCTAAACATGAAAAAGAAGAGGCTATTTTGCGTTTTTAAGTCTGGAGATTGATACTGAAATTAATGTTTCTCTTGCCAACTTGTCAGTGAAACTTTTATTTCAGAGAGCTGAAGGATGTCAGTTTAACTAGAAACCCTACAAGCAAACCTTATCACTTCAGATGGATGTGTTCTTGCCATGCTAACTGGTCCTTTGGTACTTCTGGCACCCCTGGTTTAGCTCAAATCAGGAGTCCTGGGCAAGAGTCTTGGAACAGACCACAGGGCAGCAAATTGACTGCTGAGTAATTTCTTACACTGTAAAGGAGCTGTGGAAAATCAGGCTTGTTACTGAAGATATTGCAAGATTTTTATCTGCCTTTATTTTTTGCCTCCCTGCATTCAGCATAGAGTTTTGTCCAGACCCTGAAACTAAACATACAATTAAATTTGCTTGTGTTTCTATGAGGCCTTGAGCCTATTCTTTTGACATTAGATACTTAATTCTTATGCTTCTATTTCAAACCATTAGGGGTAAAAAGTCTGTTACTTTACAGAGCTGAAAAATTAGTTCATTCCTGGCTGGAAATAGCAGGCTAACAAGTAGGATTGATCAGAATAGGGGGTAACAAAGAATAAGCATCTTTGGTTTTCAAACAAAGATCAGAATCAAATAATCCAGAAACGTCATCATGAGACAATAGAAAATTCCAAGGGATGGAGGAAAGGAGAAGAGAATCAAATTTCACCAATTTAACAGATAAAATCTCAGTAGTAAATCTTGGCATAATATCACTGGAACCAACTTAGAAATGTTTTAAAAAAGCAGATTGCAGGAAAAAATACAAAAAAGTACGGTGGTTGATCAACACCTTCATGTTTGTCAGGCGGACATTGACTGTTTTTCAAAAAAGTACTGCGTTGACACTCCATTTTTGTGTCACAAATTTATTGTGATTGTCATTTATTCTCACAAATTGTTGCTGAAATGGTCTGTATATAACAATATATCATTCCAGCTCTCTGCATTTGCCTACCAGCTTCATTTCAGAGTGCCTGAATTACCATTTCAAGCACTGTCTATAAAACTCCTGAGGAATTTACAGATGAAAGTGAGCAAAATATCATCTGCCAAGTATAATAGAACTGAAGTGATGTGTAACAAATTCACTTGCATGGAAATCACATTTCAGAAAGGACTTCAGATTTGGTTTTGAGTGTACAGAATAATTCCATAAAGGTAAAAGAACGATGTAAAAGTAATCAAAATATTGTGCTTGGTTTCGACCATAATAATGCAAAGTTTTGCCATGAGATAAAGGTAAAAAATGGAAAATGCCTGAAGACTCTGTCCCCTCCTGACAAAGATCTGGCCCCAGGTAACCCATATCAATTCTCAGCTGCTCTACAGCGACATGATATTCCTGGGCATGATGCCTTCACTGTTTAGGAAAAGCCAATTAGTACCAAATACTGGAGCAAAATGAGTCTCTCCACTGCATATGCTGCTTTCCCCTCAGGGAAGAGAATGAAAGAGAAACAATATGTGACAGTACAGTCATGTTGCTTAATGCAGTCCTGGAAGGAACCCAGCTATTGTTGTGAGCAGACTTGTTTAAAGCCTCTGACTAACAGACTAGGGTGTTTCACTCCAAAAAATGAGAGAAAAGGACGTGTGAAATCCGACTTTCTGTTT
This sequence comes from Lepidothrix coronata, assembly GCF_001604755.1. Taxonomy (NCBI): domain Eukaryota; kingdom Metazoa; phylum Chordata; class Aves; order Passeriformes; family Pipridae; genus Lepidothrix; species Lepidothrix coronata. The sequence goes on along the minus strand of NW_016690257.1, from coordinate 3,132,013 downwards.
GTTTTTGTTTCTATTGTTGTTGTTCGGTGGTAGGTGTTTCTTGGGTTTGTCGTGTATCTTTTTGGTGTGAAATCAGAATAATTTCATTAAATACTTTGCATAAAGGAAATTCCTAAATACTGATTCACATGAACAAGCAGATATAATGACTAGGGGATTTTTATGTAAAATAAATGGTGTCATCCAGTACAAAATTAGCTCTAGTTTTCTTCTTGACAGAAGTTGGTTCCAATTAGGTTTTTCCACGGTAATTAGCAGCCTAGAGTGGTTGTAGCTGGAGGCTTGTGAGAGAAACAAAACTGATGCTAAGCGAAAAGTGTAACTTAGTGTCATAAGCTAAACCTCCAAAAGGGAACCTGCCTACCTGCCTGTGAAAGTGTTCCACCCCTAGAAGTGTCCAAGGGGGCTCTGAGCAACCTGATCTAGCGGAAGGTGTCCCTGTCCATGGCAAGGGGTGGAACTGGACGAGTTTTAAGGTCCCTTCCAATACAAACCATCCTTTTCAACAGTCTTGATGATGATCATCTGTGGTAAAACTCCCATTTCCTGCACTTAATGGGATCAGCAGCACTCCTTTAACCCTCAAGGCACACACATAAGTAAAATCCTACTGGATTGGCCATATAAGGTCTCTGCAAAACAGGTGCTCCCTTAGTAGGAAGCAACTTCAAAGCTGTGCCATCTCCACATCATTACTTAGAAAGTAATGGCTTGCAGTGACTGCTACTGAGGAAAAGAGACATTCTATGAGTCTATGATTCTATGATTTTGTGATTCTATGAGAAGAGCAAAGGACTTTGCAGGTGAAGGAAAGTATAATTGAAAATCTGAGAATTATAGAATGGTTTGGGTTGGAATGGACCTTAATGATCATCTAGTTCCAACCCTACTGCCATGGGCAGGGACGCCTTCGACTATCCCAGGTTGCTCCAAACCCTGTCCTACTTTTTCTTAAAGAATTCCAGGGACAGGACCGCCACAGTTTCTCTGTGCAGCCTGTGGCAGGGTCTCATCACACTCACAGTCAAGAGTTCCTTCCCAATATCTAATCTAATACTATCCTTTTACAGTCTGACGACATTCTCACTTGTCTTATCACTCCCTGTCTTTGTGAAAAGTCCCTTTCCAGCTCTGTTTGAGCCCCTTTGGGTACTGGAAGGGTCTCTAAGGTCTCCCTGGAGCCTTCTCTTCTCCAGGCTGAAAAGCCCCAACTCTCCCAGCTTGTCTCCAGAGCAGAGGGGCTCTAGCCCTCTGAACACCTTTGTGGCCTCCTCTGGACTCAGTCCAAGACGTTGATGACCTTCCTGTGCTGGGAACCCCAGAGCTGGATGCATTCTCTAGCTGTGGTCTTACAGTGTGGAGGGGGAGAATCATTTCCCTTGATCTACTGGCAATTCTTTTTTATATTTATTTATATATTACATGTATTATTTTATATTTCTATATATAATATTCTTCTGAGCTGTGTGATAGTGAAACTGTGTTGTTCCTGGGCCTGCTGAGCTCGAGGAAGTACTGATCTCTGCAGATCAGCTCCAGAGGCGAGGACAAGCCCAGAGGGGGCTGTCACCATCACCACTGCTCGCTGTTCCCTCTGCCCTTTAGCTACAGGCCTGGTCACGGAGCAAAGGGAGTGAATTGGTTTGGCATTCATTAAGAATGGTGAATTTTTGACGTTTATTTCTGGGTGTAAAAGTGGATCTGTGTTGATACACAGCCCCCCGAGGGAAGGAGGGTGAGTGCGCGGGTCCTGCCGCAGAGGATGCAGCAGATGCTCGGTGCCATCTAGTGGGATGAAGCACAGTGAACATCAGGAAAGCTTAACATAAAGTGCCTAATCTCACAGGTTATTTCATGGACTTCCGCACCCGATGATTTATATTTCTCTGAGAGGCAGAAAGCCGTGCTCCTGGATGCATAAATACATACTCATAACACGCACGTCAGCACAGGAAAGTTTAGTGCCATGGCACTAAAGAGCTGGTTTTCTCACAGAGAGCATCCACTGCCTCTTATCTTGAAGCTCCAGCTCTAAAGTATATGGTTCTGCAACAGCAGGCAGTGGTGAGGCGCAAGGATTTCCACCTGCCATGCCTTTTCTGCTTTCTGGGAACTAAGATTAAAAAAGGAAAGAATGAAAGAGAATGAAATTGTTCATGTGTCTATGAGGAAAGACTGAGAGAATTGAGACTGTTCAGCCTGGAGAAGAGAAGGCTCTGGGGTGAATTTATTGCAGCCTTTCAATACCCAGAGGGGATACAAGAAACCAGAGAGGGATTTTGACCAGGGCATGAAGTGATTGGAGAAGGAGAAATGGCTTTAAACTAACAGAGAGAGGTTTAGATCAGCTATTAGGAAAAGATTCTTGTCTATGAGGGTGGTGAGGCACTGGCATACGTTGCCCAGAGAAGCTGTGGCTGCCCCTGGAAGTGTCCGAGGCCAGGTTGGATAGGGTTTGGAGCAACCTGGGATAGTGGAAGGTGTCTTTGCCCTTGGTAGGGGGTGGAACAAGATGAGCTTTAAGGTCCCTTCCAACCCAAATCATTCTATGAATTCTATGATTCATAGCCCAGAATTTCTGGGAAACCATAAAGTTACTTTATTGTTTCTAATAACCAAAAAATCAAGGCCCATTCTTGCTCTGAGTCTTTCCCTAACAATCCCAAGCACTGTAGAGCACTCATTTATAAAACAGCATTCTCCATGAAGAATTGGAGTCTCTAATCCCTGTCCTGTTTGAAAGGATGACAGGGTAAAGCGTGAGGAAACCAAAAACAGTGTTTAGCTGGTATGGTTGCTAAAGACCTTTGGAAGAGTCAACACATCTACTCAGTATTTGCCTGGCCAACACAACCTACTGAAGTTAGGTATGTCCCTTTCTAAGTAGCTGCTGAAATTACTGTAGGAATTCACAGGTCTGCTTAATCAAAAGTAAAGAGGCAGACTGAACATGCCTTCTTTCTAAAACTAAAGGGATAATTTAACATGTTTGTCTCAACCTCATGGGTGAGAAACTGAATATGTGTCATTTCCAGAAGTGTCACTTGTAGGGAAAAAATACGACAATATACATCCTAAGACGTCACTTTTGCACCATGGCTTATGAATTTTATATCCTGTTTTCCAAATATCTCATTCAATAAGTTTTAGTATGGCTTATTTTCACCAAATTTAGATCAGTCCTGCTTATATAGGATTACAAATTCACTTTGTAGTTCCTTTAAATCTAAAAGCAACTCTAGGAACAAACTATAACAGACCCACTTTACCAAATATTGTACCTTTCTTTTTCTTCTTAAATCAATAATAAGATTACTATAAATATTCCAATTTCAGAAAAGATTATCTACATTCTTAATCCAAATTAATTTCTTTTCCTCTGGCTTGTTCCCAGCAACATGACTGTCCTGAAAGGAATAGTCTTACTTCCTGCCATCAGACCTCTCTTACTTACTGTCTGTCTGCCTCTGTTGGGGTCCCATTTCTGATCAATCTGGCAGAAAACTATTTCAGAAAAATAGTCTCAGATGGTCAAATTGTGAGATTGACCAAGATGCTCAAAAAAAAATCTGAACCATCTTAACAGGCTTAGTGTAAGTCTTCTGAGACTTCATGAGCAAATGTCTTTTCTGTACCTCGGAAATCTAAAGGGTTTGTTCATTCCTCAGAAGGCACTGTTCTCAAAAAACAAACAAACAAACAAAAAAAACCCCTGTAACTGAGGATCTGGAATTCAGCTAAAGGCAATTAAAGAAATGCAGTAATCTGCCAAAGCAAATGAAACTATGTTGAGGCTCATAGTCCAGCAATAGACTGTCCATCTCCAATCTGAGGTAGTAATTTTCCTACTTGAAAAAATAAATAAAAATTTTGCCAGTCATTTGCCAGACAGCTGAAATTCCCAGAAGTGGGTGTCGTGTCCCAGGCAGTGACACAGACTGTCAGAAGCACCCACACCTGGCTGCCAGGGCCATGCCTGACAGCTCCTGCTGACTGACACAGCCCTCTCTTTGTTCAGCAGCCTCTGCTCTGAGAATTTTGCTGCTGTGCATCTCAGCTTTGCATTCAGGGAGTTAATTAAGGAGTCTGGGTCTAACTTAGCACCAGTGACGAGGATTGAGTGCGTGAATCTTCTCCAGAATAGCAGTGGGAGCCCCAGGGCAGGAAGAGATAGATCTGTGTGCCAGAATTTCAGCCTGTCATCTTCATGGGTTTTTTTTGAGGACAGTTTGATCAATAAGTGAATGAATAACACTGGGACTCCTTTTGCTGTTAAATCAGTGAAATCCGGCATTGTACCTCCTCTTGCTCAGTTTCTGACCATAAGATATTTCTGCCACTTAAATAAAAGATGCTGGAGAGCTTCACCAACCTGTAACTTAGTGGGTAAGATGTTGTCTTAGGAAGGGAAGTCTTCTTCATCCCAGTGCAGATTTCAATCCTTGTTTACAATGAAATTCACTTAAATACTTAAAATAACTGAAAAAAAAAACAGAACAAACAAAACAAAAGCAAAAAAAAAAAAAAACCAGCAACCAAACCATCAAGAAAAACCCCTTGGCATCAGGGACAGTTCACCCCAGGACCTGGTTTGAAAAAGCCCAAGAAACAAATTAAACCAAAACCAGTCAGACAAAAAAAAAAAAAAAAAAAAAAAAAAAACCAGCACCAAACAACCATAAAACTCAAAAAACCCCAAACCAGTAAATAAACAAATAAGCCCTGAAAA
>NW_016690257.1:3085219-3127242 GCF_001604755.1 Lepidothrix coronata | reverse complement strand
AACTTAGTGGGTAAGATGTTGTCTTAGGAAGGGAAGTCTTCTTCATCCCAGTGCAGATTTCAATCCTTGTTTACAATGAAATTCACTTAAATACTTAAAAGAAATAAAAAAAACCAAAAACAAACAAAAAAAAAAAAAAAAAAAAAAAAAAAAAAAACCAGCACCAAACAACCATAAAACTCAAAAAACCCCAAACCAGTAAATAAACAAATAAGCCCTGAAAACCCCAAAACAAAACCCCACTGCCTGTTGTTACATCTCACTCACTGTATTAGGAATACTCTGACTATGACAACAGACCAGGGCACATGATGATGCAAACTGTGAATTTTTCTGTTTGTTTACAGACATTATAGGCAGAATCATCAGTAAATAGCTGTTTTGTATAGGCAGTTTTTTTTGGAAGCTTTGGGATGACTTATGTTGCAGATAGATCTTAAGGACCTTTAAAAAGTTATTTTAATTCAGTAAGTGTTTTAAAATTGGTATTCTGAACTTTACAGGGAGTCTCTGCTGAGTCTTGCTTTTCAGCACATTTTTTTTAATCTGGTTTCCAAAACAGTTTTCAGCAGTTTGGATGCTGAATGCTCCTGAATATCGCTCCACAGACATCTGGGTAAATTCCTGTACACCTGCTATATCCTTTGAAGCTCATTTGCAATTGGAGTGAAGGAACGAATGCCTGGTCCAAGCGGGGTGCACCATTTTCTGTGGAATGATGCCATGTATGGGAATTGTAACTATTCATCATGGTCCTGGATGCTTTATAATGAAGCGTTGTAGTCCCACTCTTCACAAACCTGCAGCTATGCAGGATCCCATTAACACCTTCAGGATGAAAGGTCTGACTAGTCTGTGCAATGAGCTCGAGTGCAAGGAGGAGGATTTACTCCTGCTCACACCGAGGATGATGGCAAAGACCACTGCTAAGGCAGGTGCTTTTATCTCTGAACTTATAAATAAAAGGAGGTGCAGATGAAAGACGAGGACATCCAGCGTGGCAAAAGGCACTGCAAAAGACGCTGTGAATAAAAAGAGAAGGGAAAAAAAAATCCTCCCGAGCATGTGTCAGCCCTGTCTGCAGGTGGCTGCACGTCTCATCCAAACCTGCAGGTGTTTCCCTCAGAACTCCGACACCCACAGTCTTTCCTAAGAGCCACAGCCTTAAACAGAGCAGGAGGAAAAAAATCCAAGATGAGCATCACTGCTTATTGAACGCTGCAAGAGGAAACAAAAATAAAGCCAGTTCATTTAAAAGAGAGGTCTGAAATGGAGCACACATGATACCCACCATCTGTCCACAAATTAGGAAGACAAAAGTTTTATTGCTGAAAGCCAGCACTTTTTTGGTTTTGTCCAGAATATTATTACCAAGAAATAAAAATATGAAAACGCATATTTTAGTCAACAAAAATTTTTGGGAAATAAACATCTGTTCTGCTGAATTATTTCAGGCAAAAATATATTTCTTTTTTTTTTTTTAAGGATCCTCATTTTGCTTTGACATACGTATTGATATGAAATATTCTAATTATCAGTTCAAATTACGCTGTCTCAGAAATTACGTTTCTATTTTTAGTTCATATCTATGAAGTTTGAAGACTTTACTTAGAATAAAATGTTAAAAAAGTAGTAACTTAAAACTTTGTGACCAAAACCAAAAGGATCATCTCTGATGGAGTATAGAACTTGCTGTGCCTCATTTTAACATATTTGCTTCCTCTTTCACAAAAGAAAAAAAAAAGGAAAATCACAGTTACTTTTCAAAATAAACTATGAGATGCATAGTAAACTCAAAACTTTCAGAGACTAAATGCACAAAACACCTGACTTCTCATGTAATTCGGGTCACAGACTTTCTCCTAATGATTCCTACCGTAAAGAGGAATAATATTCATGCCCATAGAATTATAGAATCATAGAATCATCAAGTTGGAAAAGATCACTGAGTACAACATATTTCACTGTCCTCATTAGCATTGCAGTCCGTGACGCTCAGACATCCTCATTCACGTAGGAGGAGAGCCAGTGAACCTCTAAATCACAGCAAACCTATCGGTGGGTTGGATAATCTGGGAAAGAAAGTATAAACCTCTGCTAAATCCCACTCCAGAAATCATATGTCCAAGGTGTACAGTACAATGAAAAACCTGAAAGATTCCAACAGCTAACTAGGAAAAAGAAGAGGATACATTTCTAACAGCTCATGCACTGTTATGTGTGGACCTCAGTGAAATATAGGATAAACCTTTCTGGACAATCACAGAGGGGGAGGTTTGGGAGACAGAAGAAGCTCTCAAAAAGTGCATTTAAAGGACAGAAAAAGAAGAAATCCCCCCCACATAAAATCTCATTTTAATTTTTTTTATTTTTCATCATTGGGTAGTAAATGTTTATAACATAAGAGAAGAGTGAACTACAAGAGTGCTATTAAGTTGTTTTCTTCTAAAGCATCAGAGTCCATAGAGAATCCATAGGTTCTAATTAATTAAAGCTTTATATAGCTTCACAATACAATATGCCAGATAAGTGTTTTCAGCTCTCATTTTAATAAAAATATGAAGGAAAAACGTCATTGAGGCTTTGACAAAACATCTGTTTCTGTCCTGCCACCCACACAACTTCCCAGGCACAGAAAATCTTTTAATCCTGCAAGTTCAAAAAAAAAAAAAAAAAAGAAGAAAACCAACATTCAGACTTTTGCTAGGAAGAACATTCAATCCTGCTCTCACTGTGTCCTATTTATCAGGGCTTCTCATACAGAGAGTTTTCATAACAATAAATGCATCCCATATGCTTCAAAGCTCTTCCTAACAGCAAAAAGTGCAGATAACTTCTGCAGCTGCTGCTGCCTTCAATTACATCTCTACCTAAAGTCGAGGGAGGTCTCCTCTTCGACTTGTGCAAACTCCCTAATGTGCTTTTGAGGGATCACTTTTTTACATACATATATATGTATGTAAAAGTACATACTTTTTTACATACATATCTCCTGTATGAGAAGAAGACATAATTTAAATACATCAGTGGCAGCTTTAAGATTTCAGGAAGCAGTGCTGGACGTGTGGTTTTCACGTCTTTGTGGTGGTTTAAGCTGCGGGCTGAATGGAGAAAGGATCTGTGCGGCACAGGAGAAGGACTGAGCAAAAAAAAAAGGTCTTGAACAGTGTAATTTTACATCTTCAGCACAGCTTTCCACTCAGATTACACGCTGTCCTCCGCATCAGAAAAAAATGTGACTTTTGACTTTCCAGGGCTTCAGTATGTTGAGTCGACTGAAGTCGCACAAAAAATTCTCCCAGGTGGTCTCAAGAGAGAGACCACTGTGCTGTGTAGAAACCCCCTGTGGTCCATTCACAGAATCACAGAATGGTTTGGGTTGGAAGGGACCCTAAAGATCATCTCATTCCAAACCCCTGCCACGAGCAGGGACACCTTTCATTAGATCATGTTTCTCCCAGCCCCACCCAACCTGGCCTTGAACATTTCAAGGGGTGGGAAGTTCACAACGTTGTCTATGACTAGTTAAGAATAGCCAGGTTTGGTGAACTCTTTTCTTCTTTTCTGAGACCTTATTAATATATTCCTTTATTGAAATATTTCATGAACTTCTTGAGCTTTCTGCCAGGAGTAAGGACTAACAGAGACTTTGTCTTCTCTTTTCTGTCCTGCCCTTCTTCTGTGTAGCAGAAGGGAATCATGTTTACAGACCCCCTCTGAATTTGAGGAGTGACATAAAAAGGGGTTTGGGCTTGACCCTACCCAAGGAATGTTTGCGTAGGGCAAAATGGTGGGAATGAAAAAGCTACTTCCATTTGAAATGAAAGCACCTGATAATTCGCCCATTTAGTGTGTGCATGCCTGTTTCTGCTTTTGTAGAAGAATTTTGATCATTGTTCTTTATCATTTTTATAACAATTTCTAACAGTTCACCAGTAAAATTCCTTAGGAGCTGAGATAAAGTAATTCAGCAATTTAAAACATAAAGAAATAGATGTGATTAAATGAGATGTGGAAGAGTGTTTTCATTATTTTTGACCCTTTATATCTCTGTAATTCAACCAGTTAATTGAAATAATAGTGGCATTCAAATAAGAACAATAAGTTCTAACAGAGAATACCATCTCAATTTTTATTCTTTTTTTAGAGATTTCAGGGGTTTTTTTTTATTCTTGCATTACAAAAAGATGAAAGCAAAATTCAGAATGCATGAAAAAGAGAAATGGAGAAAAAGATCTGTAGCAGCAAACTACCTGATAAGAAGTAAATAGTCATTTAAAATTAAATACTACGTAAAAGTGTTCTATGAAACAATGCTTGAATAAAGGCAATAGTTAAATTTTTCAGTTTATTGATTTTGCTGCTTTGTGATGTTATGTAGACACATATCATTTGTGAGGAGTGGGAAAGTTTTGACCTATACTGCAAAGTGTCCTTGTCATGAAGAAGAGGAACTCTCATAAACACAGACTGGCTTAGGAGCTCCCAGTTTGCAGAAAGCATTAGGGAAGAAATGATGCTGCCAACCTCGAGTGGGGACCTGCACTGGGACACAGGTGAGTTCTGGGACGTAGGTGAGCCCAGTATCCTCTGAGTTAAGTTGTTGAAGGGGAAACCAAAATACATTTGTCTGTGATAAAAATCTGTGATGCATCAGCAACATCCAAGGATAAATAGGCTGAGAAGATCTCCACATGTCTTGGCTCTGTTTTTACTGTTTGTTGCAACAGAGTAGCAAGAAGGTTGGGATCTTCAGGGAATTTCATAATAGAGAAATTTAGAAACGTGGCAATAGAAGAATAGGTTATCCTACTCCTTAGTAAGTAAATTGTAGCAGATGAAAGAATCATATCAAAATACAGAGCAGGGATAAAAAAAAAAATATTTTCCATTATCAGAGGAAGTGGGAAGGACTGCTATAATCCACAAGACAGACTGTGAATTGCAGATCCTTGAAGCCAATTTCTGCACCCATCACCACTAGGGAACTGTCCTGATATTCACTCTGCTAAAATGTTGATAAAATGTTTGGTTAAGAAGGCCACCTCATCAAAATGATAATAACTCTTCCCCTGGTAGAAGGTACACAAAGAAAATCCTAACTGCAAGCTGCTGGTTTGTTGAGAAGGTAAAAAAAAAAACAACAAAAAAAACCCAAACCAAAACCAAAAAAACATAGATAAACAGTTCTTGGGTCCAAAGGGTGGCGTTGATTTAGGGATTGGTCAAAGGATTGAGCTAGGATTTGAGGATTTTTATTTTTTTTTTTCGATAAACCAGAGTCATGTGTTCACTCTCACCACTTATGGTACACCAGTAGCACCAACCTCTCTTTGTAATTCATGGGTTCTCATTTTAACTCATAATGTGTCTCCAATCGTAAGATGCACAGAGGTCAGTCTGAACTCTCTATCCCTCTTATCTCTTGATTATCTACATTCCCCTGCCTTCTTTAAACCATTGCTCAGATATGATAAATAACAGCTCTCCATACCTATAAACTTTTGACTCTAAGAACACTGCATCTGGGTCCGTTTAGTAACATTGCTTCTCTGGTTGTAAGGTCTGCTAATAATTTGGACCAGGAATGTAAGCAGATAGACAAGGGAGGTTATATTTTGTCTGTAAAGCTTACATACATAGGGTAAAACATATTGAGAACATAGAACTTTGGGGAATAAAATGAGTTTGAGATAAAAACCAAATGTTTCATAGCTGTTGTCTCCTGTGTGCTATCAGCCCTATTCACTAGTTGGGAATTCAAAAGGCAGATTGAGGTTTGGACCGCTTTGCCACTGGGCATTTACAGACCATTTAATCTGAAGTGTCTTATATTTCTAGTTGAAGAGACTGCAAGCTTTGGAAATAACAGTGTTATCTCAGTGCACACAGCTTCAGTCTTCTCCTACTGTGTTTTATCCTGGGATTGAACCCTGGCCTCCTGAAATGTTCTCAAAGGTCAGGGTACAGCAGTCATTTTGTGGTGAGTCCTCTGAGGTTATGAATGCTGGCCATGCCAGTTAATTTCAGCTGTATTTGTTCACACAGTGTCAATGTAAGTCCCAAAACATCCATCGGTGGAAAAGTCAGTTTTGTCAAGATCAAAAATTATCTTTGCAACAAAATTCCTCAGAGCATTCTTACAAAGGGAAAAGATTGAGATTTAAGTCACTGTTTCCAATCAGAGGGAAATGAACCAGTTCAGGTAGGCATGAAATGTTTCTCTTCTCTTTTTGGTGCAGAGAAAAAGAAAATTCTCTAAACTTGAATCTCATCATTTCACAGAACAGAAATTTCCTTCTTTCTGCCAGACCTGCTAATAGATTTCTTTCACATTGGACAGCTGGCAGTCATCAGTGGCAATTAAATCACAATTAGAGCAGACGCAATCTCAGAATTGTACCAAAAAAAACCTTTTTATTTTTTTTTAAAAGTTCCTTAATCTCAGAAAGAAAAAAAAAAAAAAAAAAAAAGAAGAAGGAACAGCTTTCAGCTTTTAATTTATTGTCTCTCCAGAAGAGCAAAAGAGTTAGCACCACCAGATAGCAACCCATAATTTCTAAACAATAATCATATAATAATTCAGCATGTAAATAATTTGAAATGTGATCTAGAGATCACCATTCTCATCTTTCCAAGAAAATTTGGAAATATACCAAAGCTTTTCTATTTGTTTGTTTTCTAAATCACAGTCTATTTGCAAGTCTGATGATACAAGATGTTTTGTGCTTTGTTTCCAAATGATCATATTTTGTAATTCTTTAATTGGACACCAAATAATTTTGATTTAATTTTTTTTTTCATAAGGAGCACAGTGTCTTAGGACTTGATGAAAATTGAATAAGAGTTCATAGCCCTAGTCAAAGGGATATATCCAGCCTTGAGACTTCTTCCTTGTGCTTAAAGGAAAATAGCTTTTAAGGCAGAATGGGATACTGTTCCTGTGTAGTGTTGCATAACGGATGGGTAAAGAATCAGAGTCCATAGTTTGGGACAGACATCAAGCTGCAGGCAGTCATCAGCTCCCCTGTGAAAAAAAGCCTCCCTGGGTTGTCCCACCTAGCGATGTGTGGATAGAGGGTTGCTGCTATCTTTGAGAAGCAAATATCAAGTTGATCTTGAAATGTTTGAACACCAGTATGGAAGAGCAGGTATTCAAAACAACCACGAGAATTAAATCTTTAGTAACTGGGTGTCTTTCTATCTGCTGGTGATCTTTTTAAAGTTACCTTACCTGTTTTTCTACTTGCTCCCTTTTTCACACTTCAGTTATTAGGGTGGTGAGGCCCTGGGACAGGTTGCCCTGAGAAGTTGTGGTTACCCCATTCCTGGAATGTTTAAGGTCATGATGGATGGGGCTTGGAACAACCTGGAATAGTGGAAGGTATCCCTGCCCATGGCAGGGGATGGAACGACATGAGCTTTAAGGTCCCTTCTAACACAAACCATTTCATGATACCATGAATTATGATCTCTGTAAGGCATGGATGACTTTACTATCCACTTGCTGGGAGAGAGCTTCAGTGAGGAATGGAACACTACAAAAATTAAACATCAGATAAGTAAAATATTTGCAAAGAAGATGAGGGCAAGAGAGCTTTAGCAATATTGGGAACGAGAAGAAAATGCTTAGCCCTGAAATACTGCAAAGTAAACAACAGTATTTTGATAGTGTTTTTCTTATATCTACAAGAGTGAAGACACTGAAAAATTAAAATATATCTGTACCTCTAAGCCCCATGGTAACTGAAGAGAGCCTTTGATATTTGCTCAAGGCCCCAGGTATCTCATGTGCCCTGGGTGACATCCCTTTGTGTTGCCTATGGTTACTGAGGATGAAGATTAGAAGACTGAACAAGGTCAGTGTGTATAATTTGTTTTACTTAGGCTGAAATAAAGAGTTATGTCCTAGATGCAGAAAGACTCAGAATGGGAAAAACAGAATTTTACGGAAAGTTTTTGCAGTGAAGATCGTGGTAGTATATGATATCACCTACAGTAAGATGCTAAAGTTAAAAAGAAGGGATATTTCCATACAGAACTAGGGGAGATTTATGAAGAATGAGAGGAAAAATATCAAAGGGAAGAGATGTTCTAGAGACTAAACAGACAAGGAAGACAACACAATAATGCAAGGAATGGTGAAACTCAGAGAGAATTTAACTGCCAACATCAAAAGCAACACTGAAACAGATAAAGGTGGAATGAAGAGTCTCAGGTCTGACCCGGGCTCCTGGAGAGTGTGTAAGTATTGTCTGTGAAAGCACAAAAAGTATCACAGTAAAAAGTCTGCACTTTTGCTCAAACCTCAAACACTACTGTTGCTCTGCAGTATGTAACAGCTCCGTGTGAAAAATATCTTCCTAAAGAAGGCAGCGTTAAAATTAGAAGACAAAATGATGCTGAACCAAATTCAGGAGTTTCTGATGCCAACAGCTGGATTATCAGTTATTACTTAGCTAGCTTCATCAGGCCATGTTAATCATCGTAGGCTGTTTAATGTTTAATGTGAAATAAAAATAATCTTTCAATTACTGGCACCAAAATATGAAAAGATGCAGTATACTTGGATATAGCAATACCCATAAACCTATACATGAATTTTATATTTGCTTTAAGAAATGAAAGATTCTTGCCTAAAACTCTGAGCCAGCAGACAGGAATGCTGTGTAACAGCTGTACAACAGCTTACAGCAGGATTGCTCTACAGCTGTGGTTGTTTTAAGAAATAAGGGGTGCAAGGATTTTGGAAGGGGATACTGGCTTTTTATTAGACCAGCATACGTACTTAGGGGGAAAAAAGGCAACTTTTAATTGCGAAATACCTTCTTTATACATAGGGAGTCTGAATGATAGTTGGCTTGTTTTGTTTTAATAGTTAATAAAGAATTTAAAAAGGTTTAAGAGTTTATCATAAAGACAGCTAACAGGTTATAAGAAAAACCCAATACACACCAGGTGTTCAGGATTTTTACTCTTCATTTATTTTTATTTTTTTTCAGGAAACCCAAACCAAATATTTACATTACGAGATTTCAGTTTTCCCAAGCGCAGTCTGCACTTTTGCCAACAGATGGAAGTAGAGTCAAGGAAATAGTGGGCTCTTGATGTTAGCATAGTGTTCGAGGCACTAAGACATACTTCACAGTAGTGCAAAAAGAAGATAAAATAGTATTTTCAGAGATATATCCTTATGAAATTCTTGAAATCCTGTGAATGTGTTACTCGTAGATTGTGATTTTTTTTTTAAATATTGTTAAAACTGGTTATTGTTTTTTGTGTGTCTAACAACTGTTATTATTTTTGGACCACATAGTGAAAAGCAGACCTTGTCCCTAAAAGCAATTAAATCCAAACAGGTTAGATAGGAGAAAAGGAGAAAAAGGGAGAGAATTTCAGCCATTGTGTAAGTATGGGGAAGATAGATGTCAGTCAGAGAAAAAGTGTAAAACCATACTTTATATATATATATGTATCTTCAACATAGTCAGTTTTTTGACCTAAACTTCCTGAATGATGTGCCATGTTATCACCATTCCCCAATCACCATATTGATCAGTGTTAAGGAGGAAGAAATCTCAGAACTCTCTAACTCCAAAGGAAAAGATCATTCATGGGCACAGAAGAGCCACCAAGGTCATCAAACCTGACTTCCTCTAGCAATTACCAGAGGAAGTGACCTTGAATTAAAAGCTTTTAAGCATAATAAAACAAATTATCTATATACTTTTCAGGTGAATACACCTGCTGCTGCATCTCTTTGAGTGATGATGCCTGCTGAGTCCAAATGAAAGTTTGGGGAAACATATGTTTATAAATAGCTTCTGTTCTGATTGTAAGCTCTGATGCATCTTTAAAAGACAAATAGATGTTTTGACTAAGCACTGAGCAAATCATCATAGCCTTCAATGTACTCACACAGATTTAATTGTCCTGCTTTTTAGTTCTTAGGTCTAATCCCACTTCCAGCATATATCATAAATTTGAAACACTCTCCTAGGGTGCCTGTATTTTCCCATTGACCACAGAGAAAGAGTAGTCAGATGCACACCTAATTAAGCATCCCAAATATCTGGTAGGGTGGGATTGGGTCACAAGGTTGTAGTCTTGACTGGAGAATTGATAAAGAATATATCAAAATGTATCTGGGGAATAATTAAAATTATTTTCTTTGTAGACTCTGGAGAGCTTGAAAAACCTTTGTATAGTTAATATTGTCTAAAAAGAGGTGCTGTGCGTAAATATGAGCTAAAAGTAAAAATATCAGGCCTGTGTGATCTGATACACTCTTAGCTGTTAAATTCTTTAGTGAAGTTGTATGCTCAAATAAATTCCTATCAAATTTATTGACAAATCCAACATATTCCCTCAAAATACTTTGGTTTAATGGAACCAACAATTTCTGATGGAAGTATTTACCTGTCTGAGATTATTCAAACATATACTATAGCTACATGAAAGGACTTATGTCAGCATCAGATTACAGTAATGCATCAGAAACACATAACAACATTGACCAGTTTCTAATGACAAGCAGTGAAATAAGTCACAACACTGACACATCAACCTACCTGCACGGTATGTTGGCCACCTCTTTAAGGAAGAGACCAGGACATCAGTATTATCCCCTTCAATCCTTCAGGAAAGCACCTGGGAGGCCAATGGCCACAAGCAATGAGCAGAATCTCCACTTTGCCTCCTTGCGTGAGGTGATATCATCAAACAAAGTGTAAAATGTGGAAACGTAGAGGCGCATGTCGAAAGGTAGGGTCACCATCACGGGTCGCTGCCCTTTTCTACTCCTGTCTTTGAGCAAGAACGTCAGTGATTTGTCCTTCCTTCTCCTTCATTCCCAGAAAAAAATTCTGGAATTATTAATACGAAAATCAATTTTTATTAGCAACTACTGAAATTATGTTCCTATCTTATTAGCATGTAATTTTATGAATACTTCAGGGGAAAAAAAAACACACCTTTTTCCAGTTAATGATTTCTGTTCTGTGTGTCCGTAATATAAAACTTTCAGATCTCATTAGCAGAACCAGGCATTAAAATGCAGAGTGTTAACAAAGCACAATGGAAAACTGCTGATACAGTAAGTCTGAGGTACAAATATGGTAAGTTTTATAATCACAGTGGAAAGCTGACCACTGAGGGTGTACACTATTACCCTAACTAATGTGGATATTACCTTGGCAGATTAAATAGTATAGGAATACACTTTTTGTTCTGTGAGTTGAGGCAATCAAGCAGTTTGGTGGATCCTACTTAGAGATTGAGATTGATTAAACTTTTGCACAAATCCACATCTCAGGTGTGACCTTTAGATTCACAGAGATGATCCTGTCAACCCTTTAAGCATATTTTCGTTTTTTTCCAAGTATGTTATGTAGGATCTTAGGTATAAGATACTTTGTTCCGCAGACTGATTTGTCATCCAAGATTTATCTGGTAATCAGGGGGATTTAACCTCTTTTCAAAAGCTGAGGGCCATGAGCAAATCTAGTTAATCTGTTTATACAAATATATATTAGCCATATGCACAGCTCTTTGGATTGTTTCCCGTACTATTCCCTGGGTACCAGGAAGGCAAACAGTTTTGATAGGATTACCAAGAGAGGACATAAATAGAAATTGGGGTGGAAATTAGCTTATGTAGTTGGACAGAGAAAGGTAGATAAAAAATAAACAAATAAAAGTAGATCTAAACACCTAGATATCTACATTTGAATTTGTACCAGAAATCATACTTAAAGCAATGCAGACAGCTCATACAGGGTCTCAAAAGCTATTTTTAGGTGCCCAGGTACATCTGTCTGCCCTCATGAGGGCTGGGTGGCCCTCAGAGCACCACTGAAGTGTATTGACCAGGTTGCTGTTGGCTGTCAGATGTGCACCTCTGCAAGTGACTCCACAATCAATGGTCAGGCTACCAGCCCAGATATTCTGACACCATCAGCTTTCCTCCAGCAGAAGGAACAAGCAGACAGAGTCCATCACAGAGGCAAAGATGACAGGAACAAGGAAGACCACACTGCCACAGATCTGAAAACAGGTTTGGCTCAAGAAAATCCTGGTTTGCTATATGCTTATGTTTTGTCAAAGACTTGTTTTTCTATTTGAATACTCAGTACAAGAGAAGTTTTCTACAACAAGTTTTCATGCGAGATGCAAAATAACAGGGAGCTGTTCTACATTATTTGATGACTCATTGTAGCCCGTGTGATATTGTTGGCCATTTGGAAATGACAATTGTCACCACTACACCACGGTTTATGCTAAGCCTTATGCAAACTCCAGCACAGAGTTGATAAACTCTTGAGTGATGAGCCCTTTGAGATACTGCTGAGCCAAGGCTAATAAATAGACCCCAGTGAGAATCTTACATCTGATCCTTTTTTATTCCATTGAGACTATATCTTAGAATGCTGTGTGTGGCAGTATTTCAGTTGTAATTAAACAGGAACTGATATATTATTTCCTTCAGTGAAGTACAGAACCACTTCTTACTAGAACTGCTAATTAGGCAGAAAGGAAGGTATCATGAAAAAATAATGACCGTTTTGCTAGTCCCTAGAGTTTCTTGGGCTGGGGAGGGGGAGCAGGAGATTGCAAACACAGTTAAGATGTTTCATTCATTCTGAATGGGCATTTTGAAATCAGGAAAATAGAAATGTGCAATGGTCCACATTTTTGAAGGTATGGCATATCACTCACATGGATTTCACTTGAAGTAGAGGTCTTCTGGGTTTCAAAGAAACTTTAGAAATCTACCTGACAAATCTACCTGTTTTCTCTTATGTCTGGCAGAGCAACTGATGATGAGTTTCCGAAAAGGAGGCTATTGTGGTAACTAAACAAAACCTGTGAAAAACCTTTTTATACCAATGAAACTGCTATTACCTTCACAATCATGTTGTATAGCAGTGTCTCGGCTCAGAATATGAGCGTATCCCATCAGCTCTCCCGTCCTGCATCTTACTCTGAATACGCTTTTTCTGATTAATGGATTAAAAGTTTGTTGCTGGGTGAAATGATGGCACAATTGACTCTGCTGGAGTGGGATTATCGCTGCTGGAGTCACACAAAGGACAGCTGAAGGTAGCAATATTTTAAAATGGCACTGCAAAATTTTATGCATTTACCTGGCAGGCCCCTGTGTTTCACAGAATCAAAGAATGTTTTGGGTTGGAAGTGACCTTAAAGACCATCTTGTTCCACCCCCTACCATGGGCAGGGACACCTTCCACTAGATCAGGTTTCTCCAAGCCCCATCCAACCTGGCCTTGGACACTTCCAGGGATGGGGTAGCCACAGTTTGTCTGGGCAACACATCTTTGTCTCCCTCTCTGTAGCTATTCCAAACCCTCCTAGACATAATCCTGTGCAACCTTCTCCAGGTGAACCTGCTGCAGCAGAGGAACTGGACTAGATGATCTCCAGAGGTCCTTCCCAATACCAACTGTTCTGTAATTCTGTGTTTCTATGACATCTTCTGCAGGACAAGCCTGTGGATCTCCATCAAATTTGGGAACCACCTCTGGAACCAAAAGCCTGACTGTCGAAGCTAAACATACGAAGGTTACTAAACCCACAGAGGTGAAAATGGTATCAACTTGGAAGCTGGTGTTTGGGCTACATGATCTGAAACCTTGGTCCACATAGCTGCTGAAAACTCTCCTCCTGACCCAAGATATCCGAGGTTTCTTTGTAAAATACAGCATTTACCCACTCAATGAAGAGAAGACCAAGTGGATTAGAGTATGACAGCTATTTCAGCATCACAGTTATACTGATACAGGAATGAAAGAGGGGTAGAAAGAGAATAACAGAGTAATTTTCCATGCTGAAAAATCCCAGGGCAATTTAGCTTTGCAAGTATATTTCCTTACCCTACCTACTCCCGCAAGAAACACCTAGAGAATAAATTCTTTCCTGTGAAAAAGGACAGAACTTCCATGGTGACAAGCAGCTGGAACCCTAGTTTTTTGCACCAGCTGCAAAAACATTTCTAACTAGTTTACTTTTTCTTCTCCTGACTGCTTGAGTTTTCCTTCCTCTATGCCCTTGCATTCCCTTGAGGTTCCCACATGCTATGAATTATTGTCCCTCATCAAATGAATGTTTTATTATCTTATCACTTAGTCTGTTATTTTGACAATTTTCTTTTCTTGTAATTTTTTCTTTTCTTTTTTTCCTTCTTTTGTGTTGTTTTTTCCTATGAACAAATCTATAGTAACTGGGGTCCTTCCAACAGGAATCGACAACTGGTGCCACAAGCACTAAGAAGAGCTATTAAAGCTTCTCAGTTGTTGGGACTTTTCCCTTTCATGCTTTCTGTTTTTAAATATACGATGAAGAGGTTATTTATTATTTACAGTATGATTTGTTTTATTATCCTTCATTACTCCCAGTGATGGTAGACATATACGGCGATGCTGGGAAGTTCCAGCATCTTCCTGGAGTTCCTACCCTTTTACCATGTATTATAAATCAGACAATGAATTACTGAAGAACCAATTTGTATTTTTCTGAACAAGTTAGACACTGGCTACTCTGCTGATATTCTTAATGCTCTCTTTACAGACCGAAATGCTGATATGGCCAGGAAAGCTTTTCAATAATTCTGCCGCGTGCAAACTATGCAAAGAGTGACCTCCAGGTCTTAGATAAGCGCAGCGTGGCTCCTGCAGAGTCAGACAGAAGATGAAACCTTTTTGGCTCATCTGCCTTCAAAACCCACAAGATTCCCATTTTAATAGTTATATTTTATTTATAGAGCAGCTGCCTACAAGGCTAACCCTGGGTATATTGGACACTTGGTATAAGAATTTTTTAATCTTTTTCTTCTTTCACTTCAGCAGGCTTTCAGACTTTCTTTGCTTGACCCCTCTCTTTTTTCCCCTCAGTTCCCGCCTCTCCAGCACATGTTTTATAGCCCAGCATCCTTACAACCCTTATACTAATTTCAGGAAGGAAGGCCTTTTTAAAATGCTGGCTTTCAACAGGGCAGTAATTATGATAAATGCCGAAAGTTGTATGGATGGAACTCCTTTCCCCAAGCATCTGCCTTTAAGGAACAAACTCAGGGCTCCAGTTCCCAGTGCTTGAAGTGCTCTTTGGCATGCACCACGTCTCTGGGGAAATGTAGTCTGTGGTAAATACACACTTCTGGACTCACCACACTTCACTTCCAATGCCTCATTGAAGCATGTGGGTGCCCTAAGCTTCTCCTCTTATCAGCAGTGAAAATATAGATATCTGCTCAGAACATTTTATTCAGTCCTAAATCCTGATTCAATTCCTATAATATCTCTGCAGTTCATTAGCAGTAGACGCTGTTCAGAATGGTCAAACTCCTCTCTGAGGTTTCTTCTGCAGGTAGGATGAACCTGCTTCCCAGAGATCATTTCTCCCTTAGGCAGCTGGGGACAACTTCAATAACCATTGCACTGTCCAGGAAAAAGAAACCCACACTGCAACATTTGCTTTGCATTTGGTAGCTGGCAGCAACAGAAAGGAACAAGAAAAAAAATCTTCTGAATCTTCCGCTATATTTAGCTATTTTTGT
This sequence comes from Lepidothrix coronata, assembly GCF_001604755.1. Lineage (NCBI taxonomy): Eukaryota > Metazoa > Chordata > Aves > Passeriformes > Pipridae > Lepidothrix > Lepidothrix coronata. The sequence goes on along the minus strand of NW_016690257.1, from coordinate 3,111,671 downwards.
GCCGCAGTAATATTATTCATAAGACTTTCTTAAATTGGAAATTAATAAGAAAATAATACATTACACTCCTTCTGTCACAGAGATGTGTGAAGGGCTTGGTGAAACACCCCCAGCATTTGCCTGAAAACCTCACAATTTAGTGCACTTCATTTTAACACCAATTCTCTCAAGAAATTCTTGCTGCAATTAATTCAAGCCATCTAAATTTAAAGAATACTAATTAGGCAGCCATCAAAAGAGAGAGTCTACCCTTCCAGGAAATTGGAGCCTTAAATATAACTATCATAATTTAACTATTTGGATTTTAAAGAGAAGAAAGGTATTTTGAGGCAGAAGCTTTCTGAGCTGTACAGACACAGGAGCTCAGGCACTCACCTTCAAACCAGATAAAATTCTGTATCAGTTAGAGTGAATAATGTGATTTCTGTTACATTTGCACCTTGCTACAGCTAAAAATTTTAAGTAGTATTGTAAAAGGTTCAGAACCAACAGAATATTGTGCCTTTTCTTGTGCAGAGCTCATGAACTGAAAAGCATTGAATTAGATTGGATGTCTCAAATCTAAAAAAAATAAGGGCTAAAGGATAACTGTGGTTTCTGTCCAGGACTCCTAGAAGTCATGATGTGCTTCCAAACTACCTAATAAATGTTTGCAGCACTGTATGTGGCCAATGAGCTCCAAGAAGTGAATTCAGAAGTCTTTGTAAGATCTCCTGTTTCATGTTCTTTGACTAAAAGAAGCTCATAAAACGCAGTTTAGTTGCAAGTTTCCACAAAAAAATTCCTAGTTGCTTTTCTGATTATTTGTTTTTATCCATTCATGGCCTGTGAAGCCATGTGAGGCCTCACAGGTTTAAAACCCGTGAGGATTTAAACTGGAACTGGTGGGGTTGCGGGTTTTCCCTTACCCTGTAACAAAATTGCAGCTGGAGGTCTTGCTCTACAATCTTCTTCAAAACTGGAACTTTCTCAAACTGCTTGTCCAACAGGTAAGTGGAAACTATCTCTTTCCTCCTCCTCCTCCTCCTCTTTGAGCAGTTTGTAGAAATGAACGTAAGAGAAGCAGCTTATATGAAAATGTATTATTTTTTTCCTTGTCCTGTCTCCAGCTCTCAGAAACAGTCATTTCTTTAGAAACATGTGCAAAGCTCTGCAATCCCTTAATGTCAGCTGCTGGGTAAGGCAAACTGGGTTCATTTAGAAACTTGAATTGGAGGATGATGTATTACCCTCTTCTCCTCTCCCAATACCACAGTCATGTCACAATGAGATGAGTGAATATGGTCAGCATGACACAAAGATAACAACATGCGAAGATTCTTTCATTTAAATTAAGTTTGGAATTGAATTAGCTGACAGAGCACATAACATACAGTTATAAAGGTACAGTTGACCTGCACCCAAACAAGGGAATATCAATTTGGATGAATATGTGATTTATGACCTAATCTCCTCAAGTATTTTTCTCTTCCCACCATTCTCAGAAAAATCTACATCAACCCACTCCAGTGTTAGTGAATCTAATGTGCGTCAAGTTTGAGAGGGCAGGTATGAGGTCTAATTACTCTCCTGATGGAAAATACCATTGGAGTTGTCAGGTTAATGTCGACCTAAAAGAGATACAAGCAATTACCATTTTTAATGTCTTATTTTCTTCTACTCATCCTTTCAAGCTTTGGAAGGCTGGAAACTTGCAAGTCTTTATTCTTCTTATTATTATTAATAATAACTATTTAGTACTTTTCTATTCGGGGAAATATGTGGGCGTTTTTTCAACTTAAAAGTGTTCTGTGGCAGATCTGAACAGTGGTTGCATTGGATCTTTAGCTGTATATACACAACATAAGCATTATATTTTCTTTACATTCTGATTGAATGACGGAACCATGTGTAGGTGCCAGTTGAAGGCTCAGTCTGACTGTACATGCATGATGCAGATAAGTACCTCTTCTGCTGTAGTTTTCAATTTCAATAGGTGGGGGGGGGAAAGATTGATCATTTTAAGTCTTTTTCACATCACAAAGCCCATCAGAAACACAAGCAGGACTGGAGTCTCTGATCTTCTGTTTTGAAGCATTACATGCCTAAAGTGGTGATGATAGTTATATCTCCGAATTATTTCGAACCTCAGCAAAACAGAAGAGTCCTACAATTGCAAACAACTCATGGGTCTTTGAAATATTTCTTGAGCATAGCCATTATGGAAAAATCAACCAGAGCCCGTTATATACCTAAGGCTGTGAAAAGTTGTTGATCTGCTTCTGTGCTTTCCTGAGTAATTCCTGATAGGCACAATCAACAAATTCCTGGGAGTCCTTTGAAAAAAATCTAAATCCAGGTGTTCTAATTTGATCGCAAGTGTCATTGTTAAATAACGTTTATGGGATTTCCTGATGAGTTGCCCCATAATTTTTATACAATAAGAACTTTTTGAACTAGATATGTAAAGCAAAATAACAACCAAACAGCTCATTTTCAACCTGAAGATTTTCTTTTAATCTTTCCTACTTTCCTTAAAGGAATTTAATAATTTTAAAACTATCACAAACACTGTAAAAGAAAAACAAGCACCATTTTTATGTGTTTATATACAGTAATGCCATATTCAAAGACATAGTTTTGACAGGAAACTTTTCTGTAGGTACTTTTGTAATCTGCGAATATTTTTAATATCCGCTTTTTTGTCTAACCATCATCCTGTTTACATTATCCTGTATCCAGCTTTGCTATAAGATTTCCCTTTATACCACATCTATCAATTAACAGACAGACATTCAGTGAAGCAGAGCTGCATCAAGCTTTTGATTGCAACAGATCATTAGATAACACGGCTAAAGATGAGGTGATTGCAATAACATATATCCAGTGACAAAGTCACAAGCTAATGATCTAAAATAATTAATGAAATTCACATTGAAACAAGTTCTTATTCATGCAAATAGTCTGGTGGATGATGATGGTAAATATGTGTAATATCTCATACGAGGAAAATCTAAGTATATCCCATCACAGCTGTCAGAACAGAAATTTGGAATCTAATCATGCCATTGCATTTTTACTTCTTTTTTTTTTTTTTTCTCAGCATTATTTTGGCATTTTTTGCAGTTAATCTCTGTTGGATCACCTGTTGTTCTTTTCAGTGATACAACTGCTTTACTCCTCAGTGAAGGAGCCCATATGCTATTTAATCTGCTACTCTCTGCTGTGGTTCTATCTCGATTCTTATTTCAGAGTCTTATACCCTGATCCCTAGTAGGCAGGGTGATCTCAGTGTAAATTTTGAGAGAGTATGAGCTAGATTTGGGGGTTGCAAGTTTGATTCTTGAGATGCCCATCTTGACTGACCAGTTTAAAATGCTAAAAAAAACCCAAAAAACAACAAAAGAAGACTTATTTCTAAATGTTTATCTAACTTATGAGCAGGAAACAAACAACAACAATCTTGTCATTTGCTTCATACATTTTAAAGGAATGATTTTTAGAAAAGGAAAAAATTATTGAGGAAAAGGATGGAGAAATGCAGCCCTTGAGGATTAAAATTCTCTAAAATCTAGAGACTAAATCTAGTGTGAAATGATTGATCCCTAGTTTTATATTCCAAATAGTTCAAGCACAGTATTAATCCAGTCCTTACCACAGATATTCCAGTGGTGTCAAGTTTCCTATAATACAGCATAGAAGAAAGTTTAGATAAGACTGTGATATTGGAAGGTAAAAACAGTTTAATGGACTTGTTCTCTTACCTATTAATTACCATAGGCATCTTTAAATTATATAAACTTTTTTTAAGGAATGTAAACACTTATTTGGTATCAAAATAGATAATCAAAATTATTTTTATTAGAAAGTATGAAGAAATAGTTCTATTCTGTAGATTTCTGATTAAAAATGATCAATTTAAACATTGGTTCAATCAGGAAAAAAAAAGGTTATAATCTGATGAACATAGCCAAACATTATTTAATGAAATTATTACAGATTGCATTTATGACAACAATTTCCAAAATATGTTAAAAACAACACAGAAAAATAGTATTTTAAGGGAATAATTTTATCAATTTGAACAATAAAATCAAAACCAGGTGACTGAGAAAGGGTAGAAGAAAATTCATAGGAAATAATTTCAAGCTGTTATAGATTTTTCTTTCAACTTTTCAAAGTGTTTAAACGAAAATATAAATTATGTTTCATTTCAACATATAAATTATCTTTAAGAGTTTCTCAAATCAGATTGCTTCTCTCACCTTAATCAACATATGCATTGAAAAGACTATTGACAAACATGTTCTGGCTTCAAGTAATTGATGAACTACTGAAAAAAAAATCCCTTCAAATATAATCCTTTCTTTGAAAGAATGCACAATAGTCCGCCTACAAAAGGGGAGACAACAATTAAATAAATAATATTAGAATTTGAATTATTTTAATATATTAAGCCAGAAAAAGGATATCTGTGTCTCCCTTATGGAATATTATAGTTCAATGTTTGTCTTTGGATTTGTAAAGTCAACAGTGCTGCTGTGCTCGCAGCTTAGTTAATTACCCAGGGCACCAGAAGATTCAGTGGTCAGCTCCCTTTTTTCTTTACTAGACATGTACATAGCCTGTTAGCTAGAATATTTTATTACCTGTAAACCATCAAAAATTCATTGAGGGCACATTTTTTTGCCAATTAGATTCAAATTCCAAAATAAAATTTCAATGTTTTTAGGCAGAAGCTAAACCCAGCCACAGAAGCTTTCTAATTTATAGCAAAACGGTGTTCCAGCCTAGTTCTGATGGAAGATTTGCAACAAGCTCTCTTGCTGAAGTCCCAGTGGGGTACATGTGGCCAGTACAGTATAACAGAGAGATGTGAACGACGCATGATATGCCTTCTAATTCTGCTGTCTCTGAAAATGAAACAAAGGTGTTATTGAAGCATTTCATCTACTACATGCATATATTTGTGAAAGACAAAAGAAGTACTGATAGAGAAAAAAGGACATGGATGTTTCAGGAGCGAATGACATGGGATTGTAAAAGGAAGAAGGAATTGTAAAAATACACAGAGAGTATCCAGCAAGCCTGGTAAGATTTACTTTTGGCAAAACAAGATAGATTGTTTGAAATAGCATTTAAAAGAAAAGGGGGGAGGGAAGTAACATTATTTCTCATTTTCCATTTACATTTGATATTTGGATGACATCTAAGACTTGCCTAATAGTTGCTACTACTTACACAAGACATGCCACTGGGTAAAAGTTATCACCATAAACACCACAGCTTCCTAAGCCTCCTTTCAGTGGAAAGTGGTCTTGGGAGCAGTAGAAGGTACTTTAACCTCATAATCTGTACAACTTTGTCCTGACAAGGATAAAGTGTGAGACTGTTATAACGACAACAATAGGAGGCAGGTTCCTGCAACACAGCTTGGTGCCCCTGACGTTGAAGTTCTCCAAGACTAGAGAAATAAAATAAAATAAAAATAAATAAATAAATAGTTAAAAATTAAATATCTAGATATATACTTTGGCAAATTTTTAAGTCAATCATTAACGATTTATGTTAGTCTCACCTGCATAATTATACATATGATAACCTGGAGAGGCCAGATTTGCTTTTCAGACTATAATAATTTGTCACTAATTAAACTTATGTACAGAAATATCCTTTTTCATTTGAATTTTAGTGACTGACCCAAGGATGGACGCAGAAATTCCTGTTGTTGCAAGCCAAGATAGAGCAGCTTATGCAGTTTTTCTCTAGTGTGCATATTATTGCTCTAAAGCTGTTACCACTCCCAGAGCTGGAGTGAGGTAACATAATGTACAAATATCCTCAGTCTGCTTCAGTGGAATGTCAGATAGACTGGTTTAAATCAGCAGCCTCCCTGATTTAAAGGTCTATTAAGCAGACTGACCACACTGAAATTGATTAGAAGCAATCTTTTGATCTGTTACTGTGACTCAGCTAGGGAGATAGTAATGAACTAATGGTGGTCAACAGCAGTCTTAAATCTCAACAGCTGTTTTTGCAGGGATCGTGTATTTATGCCCCAATTTCCTGGTGTTGAATATATCCGTAACATATCTCAAGATAAGTTTATCTCAGTCTTTACTATCTAGCATATGTTATTACAAATATCACATCAATTAATATTTATTTGTGCTTTTATTCACAATGTTTTGTAAAGACTCATAATCAGGCCAAAATTACACCCTCCCACTTACAGATTACTAGGATAAATTCCTGGTCTGCACAGTGTATATAGCAAATAAAGAGCTTAAAGTATTAGTAGGTATCTAGTAATTCTTTTATCAAAGGGCAGGACACTTCATTTTAAATTTCCCAAAATTCAACTTTGTCATTGAATAACTTGCAATATATCCATTATCTTCAGATTAAAGCTAAAAGCTTTTGATATGACAAGCAGGCAATTCATCCTGTTTATCATCTGACAGCTAATTCCCTTCTCCTCATGCTGCAGTAGTGGAGTACAAGTGTTCATTTTGTCACACTAGCTTTACCCTGCCTGAATTTCTTCCCTTAATGCATGTTTGTATTAATCTCCAGATTGTCTTCAAAGTGAGAAGGTGGATTATGTCTCTGCCAAAATTTTAGCACTTCTAAATAATTGATATAATCTCACTAAGGCACAGAGAGAATTCTTAACCATTCCATCAATCTATTTTAGACAGTGAGCAGAGACTGGTGGAGGTGGGGGAAACAGAGATGAAAAGTAATTACTTTTAGCAATAAAATGTCTAGCGAGAATTTCCATTCTTTAAATTTATAAATTTTCATTTGTCTCTATCTGTCTTTGTAGACGAACAGACCAGTTGTTCTGAGTGTTGCATTTACAGTTACTGTATTTCTACCTCCTCCCCTTCAAATCTGCCCAAACATCATGCAGAAATGGTGAAAAGCAGATGCATGTCGGCCTTTGCATCTGTAAACTCATTAGCTGAATGATAATTTTGCTTCTGGATTACAGGACTTCTCGTTTAAAGTTAATATGCACCAATGTGTCCTCAACTAAAACTGAGGCTAAACGTTCTGAAAGAACCAGAATTTATTTATTGATTGGATTTGGNATGGGAGATGAAATTAAAAGGGAGTCCTTAAAGAGAGATGATGTTTTTCTTACTATAATGAATTTCAGGTGCTAAAGGATTCTTGTTACTTTTATAATTTATTTATTTTCCTGTGTCTCAGCTACTTAGTGATACAATGACATTATTTCAACCAGTTCACCAGCTGCATAGCATCCAGGTTGAATTCACAGATTTTGGTACAACACTAATTGGAGAATCAATGTCATAATCAAATGCCCAGGGAAAGATTATGGTGTAGGGGACAACAGTGTTTGTTCTTGAGGTGGCTCAAACCTTATTGACACTGATGCACCCAGTGTAATGTTTGAGTTTACTCCCAGTCTTCTTCTAAAATTCTGCAAGTTCAACATTTACTGAGTAGCGATATAGTTCAGATTCGGATCTGAATTTTAAAAAGCATTGTCAAGATGCAGGGGTGAGACCATCCTTGGAAGTTCCTGGGAATGCCTTCCACACTGTTGTGGATCACTTTGTCCTAGAACCAACTGGTCCAGATAGAGGCAATTTATCTTTGAAAAGAAAGAAAAGGATGAAAGGAAAGAAAAGGATGCTTTCCCCAGTATATAGTACTTGTAGAAAAGGGCTTGAAAGCAACAAGAAAAGTGGCATGCCCCAAAAACATATGAGCAATGAGCTGCCCAGCTTTTCTGTCACATGTAGAGGACGAAAAACCTTTAGAAGTCTGGGTGCAGCTCCTCCAAACAAAGCAGGTCCCAGATGTCAGCTTTCCAAACAGTGTAATTTTTTTTTTGTGAACATCCCAAATATTCTCATAAATATGGAATCTAAATGATTTATGAAAGAAAGTTTCACTTGACATGAAAAGGATCTTTTTGCATGGCAATATCCCAGCTATTTCCACTCGCCACACTTAGGCAACTACCTCAGGCTTAGTCACAGGGCAGTCCCCTGGGGTGTGTGCACTGGGTTCCTTTTAAGTGAAATCACACTAGAAAACGGTCTGTAGTGCCACTGGTCCACCACACTGATGCACACCAATACAGTGCTGATGGGTAAAAGACACAGCAGATCACAGTTCGGAGCAAAACCCTTTAAGTGTCAAAATAAACACACCAACTGTTTTGCTCTGCAGATCTGCTGTTACTGGGTTGCACCCTTAGCTAAAGAGGATCTAGTCACCACAGTCTCCTGAAACAACAAGTGCAACTAATCTCCCTAGAAGAGAGTCTAATTAAGAGAAAAGCTAATTAAGAACATGCTAGAGAAAAACATTGGTGAGGTACTGCAACAGGCTGTCCAGAGAAGCTGTGGCAGCCCTATCCCTAGAAGTGTTCAAGATTAGATGGGAATTGGAGCAAGCTGTGGAAGCGGAAAGAGTCCTGCCATGACATGAGTGAGGTGGTCTTTAAGGTCCCTCCCAACCCAAACCATTCTATGATTCTCTAATTCTCTGACAGGCCACATGCACCTACTTTATTCAGTGAAGTGTACTGAATAAAGATCAACTCTCAAATCAAAGCATGTGAGGCAATAATATCTACCGAAGGATTGAAATGGTGTGGAGCATGAGAAGTTCTCAAATTCTAAATGTCATTACATGGCCAGTAATTCTGAGGCTGAGATACAGCAGGAATCTTTCAAAATAAACAAGCAACCCTATTGTTTTCCAGTGGTAACAGATGTGAGAATAGGTGTTAGTGACCTATTGAGTAAGTACTTACCTGTCTTCACATTAGGACTTGCTGCAAACAGCAGCAAAACCAAAAGAAGTCCCGGAATCAACTACCCTGCTCTGATGCATGAGGAGGCATTTGAGGGGATTGTGCTCGATATCTCTGATACTTGGAGCTACTGAGGCTTTGCAGGATGAGACGAAATGACCTCAAGCTGCACCAGGGGAGGATTAGATTGGACATTAGGAAAAATTGGTTCACCAAAAGGGTTGTCAAGCCTTGACACAGGCTGCCCAGGGCAGTGGTGGAGTCATTAGCCCCTTCAAAAGGCATGTGTGGCACTTTTGGACATGGTTTTAACAGATGGACTTGATGACCTTAGAGGTGTTTTTGCACCCTTAATGATGTTTCCTTGATTCTGCTGGAGTGAGCTGCTCTGGCTTCAGGCATTCCTGAGGCGTCTGTAACAGAGATCCAGCAATCCAAGGTTTTAGTCTGTGTACCTCTCAGAAATCCTTCAAGTCATTTCCATCTTGAAGGACATCTTCTACCTATTTTCTTCTCCTTAAAGTCCTACTTATAAGAAAAGATAGTCAATCCCTTTTTGAAGGTTTTATTTTTAATGCCCTGTTATTTCATCTGAGCATAACAATGGAGGATGATTGAAGAGCTGAGATCCAAAGACTCTTCAATTTTACAAATTGGTTTAATTTGATGAAGAAGGAATGCTACATTTTGTTAAATTATATTATGATAAAGAGGAGCTGGTAGCTTCTCAGCATGAATCTGAAAGCAAATTATTTCCACAAAAAAAGGACGATGTATTTAACCAGACAAGTAATTATGTTGTGGTGTTACTATCTCCCCTGCTTCAGATTAGAAAAAGAATTCAATTATCACTCCATTAGATCAAAAAATAATTTTAGTGATACATTCAAATTGAATTCATTTATTCCTAAGCATGCTCTGGATTAACCTTCATGCATTTTGCTGATTAGAATCTTCAGTCAATACTGTTATTCAAAAATCTACATTAACTTGCTACAATTTTTATTTTATGTTAACATATTCTGTTATTGATTTTTCTGATGCATTATATTATAAATCATATTTAATTTTCTAGATCAGATAAGTGGGTTTCTCGCACAGTTTAATAAAATTTGGGGTTTTCCATTATCTTACCTTCCTAGCCCGCTTTCCATGTAATAATTATATTTCCATGACCCTCTTAAGATGTTGTAAAGGTGTGAGTTCAGAGGTAGAGAAAGAGTCTTCCAAATCAAAAGGGAAATCATATCCTTCTTTTAAAAATCTCCGACTCCCTTGACTTTTGCATTTTGCATTTTAGTTAATATTTTAATGATTCCCTGTCTGTTTCCTTCTTCTTCACAACCTGATACAGCAGTCTATAGTTCCATGTGAAGATAAAACCGTAACAAAGGAGAAATAAGAGCAAGGTCATGTCACAAGGGACTGCATTTGGTTCCATACAGACTGTTTGTAGGTGCAAGAGGCTGGTTGTGAGAGGTTTCCACACTGCTCACAGAGCCATTTTGATGTTTTCATAGGAAATCAGTCCTGATAATTTTTTTCCATAAAATCATGATGTTTAGCATTTTAATACATGAAATATCTCTGATGTTTCAAAAATTTTAAATAAACCATTGTGTCAAAAGGCCAAGGAGCTTGTCCAGACCTTTCAGAATTTCTAACGACAAGGTTTTTTACCTTTTTTTTTTTTTAAGATAAACATCATAGATGATATAGTCCTCCCAACTAGCTGTCTTGGGCTCAGTGCTCACAAAATGATAGCTTTCAATTCTCAGAGAAGTAAGGAGAGAGGTCAGCAAAACTGCCACCTTGGACTTCTGGAGGGAAGACTTTGGCCTGTTTAGGAGCCTGGTTGAGAGAGTCCTTTGAGAGGCAGTTCTGAGGGGCAAAGGAGTCCAGGAACGCTGGATATTCTTCAAGAAAGAATTCTTAAAGATAGAGGATCAGGCCATCTCTGTGTGCCAAAAGATTACCAAGTGGGGAAGACTTCCCTGTTTGAATAGACAGCTCTGGCTGGAACTCAGGAATAAAAAGGAGTGTATCACCTCTGGAAGAAGGGGCAGGCAACAGAGGAGGACTACAGGGATCAATCAGGTTATTCAGGGAGGAAGTTAGAAGGGCCAAAGTCCAGCTGGAACTTGGGAAAAAAATTCTTCACCAAAAAGAGTTGTGAAGGACTGGAAGAGGCTGCCCAGGGCAATGGTGGAGCCACCATTCCTGTGGGTATAAGACTTGTAGATGTGACACTTGAGAACATGGGTTAGTGGCGGGCGTGGAAGTGCTGGGATAACAGCTGGAGCTCTTAAAGTTCTTTTCCACCTAAAGGATTCTCTGATTCTATGATAATATTCTCACCTCAGTGGAGGAGTTTAATGTGTTTCATCAAACTTATATGAGAGAGTGTAAAATCTTACATGTTTTTAATTACAGAATAGATATGGGTACTAAAGAGTTCAGCGAGAATTAACAATTTTATTTTCTACATTTTTTAAAGGTTAGATATGGTGGCAAGTCCCAAGATTACTTTAAAGTCTTTCTGAGTTACTTTACCAGCAAGCACTGAAATCTTTTCCTGTGGTGTTTTAAATTACCTAACCCATTTTCTGCAGTTCAAAAATCAATATGACTTGGAAGCTATGACTGTTTTCCATTTTGCTTCCTTGTTGCCATTTGTTATCTTTCATTTCTGTTTATTTCATTCTTTACCACAGAACTAAGAATGTGATAGAATTTTAACAAAATTATTGACTTCTTTGATAGATGAATTTTGACTCTTTGCCTAACTATAACACTGAAAACCCCTACTTAATTAGTGTTAATTTATTTGCCCATCCAACTAAAGCCCTCGTCTATTATATTCATAATTTCTTTCTGATTTGGACTAATGGCCTATTAGAAAGAAATGGTAGTAAGTACTATTCAGCATTTATTTTTCCCAATTTAAAGTCTGTAGAAAAAAAGCTAGAAATGTTGATTTCTATTTGAAATAGAAAAGTAATTCTTTTTTTAGAGAAGTGCCTTTGTCAATTACAGTCTAAGATTTTGGAAGCAATTTTTCTATTCATAAGAGAAACCTTTAGCCTTTGCCTCTTACATTCAGTACTGTGTAACTCAATTTTACCTGTGCTTTTAAGAAAATTTTCCTCTTGTTTTCTAGCTCTACTCCATGGCCTAAAAGCCATCTTTACTAAAAGCCTCTTTTAAGTTCAATCAGATCACAGAGGCAGGGGAGTTCCCTGAGGTGTCAATCACAAACCATCAACCAACTTTATACCTTCTGTTCCCGTAACAGTCCAAGTGCAACATGCCACTCAGACAAACCATACCAACGTGTCCAAAATGCCAGTTTTATCAATGTAGTCTCTTCAATAATCCTTCTAGCTCAGGCTTCTTAAAAATTTTCTTTTTTTTCCCCTCCATATTGTGCTCATTTACTTTTATTTACCCCTATTTTACTATTCTCCTGAATTTCATTTTACTAGTACCCTTCTTTCATATTTATGGTTTGACAATCTTCTTGTGTCTTCGTATAGGGAGGAGGATTTGACTGTGTGGAGATAAGATATGTTTACCTAGTAGCTGTCAAGTTCAAAATTTTTGCCATAACTTGGCATTGACATAGTTCAACAGGAAAATGTTATATCTTACGCAGACCTTATACACAATATTAAATAATCCTTAGAAGGTCAGCAGGACTTTTCTAGTCTCTCTCCAAGTCCTTGAAGCCTACTGCAAAAATGATTGGATATTCACAGTACAATGGTATTAATTACAGTGTGTATCATCATCTTGGATTTACAAATTTCCATTTAAAAAAAAAAAAAAGGAAAAGAAAAAGTTTTTCAGCTGCATATGGAACAGGTTTATTCAGCTGCATATGGAACAGGTTGCCCAGAGAAGCTGTAGCTGCCCCATCCCTGGAATGTTCAAGGCCAGGATGGATGGGGCTTGGAGAAACCTGGTCTAGTGGAAGGTGTCCCTGCCCATGGCAGGGGGGTTGGAATGAGATCATCTTTAGATCCCTTCCAACACAAACCATTCTGTGACTATATGTGTCTATAATACTTAAAACTTTCAAGGCACTAAAACTTGGTTACAAGCCACATAATTTCTCCCCTGCATGACCACTAGGTTTTTGCTTTGCATCTCATAAATCTCTGGCTTTTCACTTAGAAGAAAACCTTGTATACATACAGGAGATCACAGCAATTTTTCCTTTAGTGTTTGTATTGGCTTCCGGCTGCTAAGTCCAGCATGAAACAGGAGGAAACAACCTCTTAGACTTGCTCTTCGTGGTTCCTGTTCACCTATTTCATGAGCTGGCTTAGCTGCGTATTCATTTGAAACTAACTTTTGGGTTTACTGTCTTATCTACCTTCAGTGTTTGAGCACTTTTATTTGTGCATGAACAACTTGAGACTGAATCATGTCAATAATGGGTGACTTATGGGTGAGCAAATCACAGCTTCATTCCATCTGTTTCTATCAGGCTGCAGGCACAGGTGATCACTCCAGCAGTGGGGGGAAAAAAAAATAAAACAAATGCAAAACACAGACAGGGTGCCTATCAGTTGGAAAAGTCTTCTCAAGACATTAGGGATTCATTGAATCATGGAGTGGTCTGGCTTTGAAGGGACCTTAAAGATGATCTGGTTCCAAACCCCCTGCCATGAGCAGGAGCACCTTCCGCTGGACCAGGTTGCTCCAAGCCCCCTCCAATTTGGCCTTGAACATTCCAGGGATGGGACATTCACAGCTTCTCTGGGCAACCTGTGCCAGGGCCTCACCACCCTCAAAGGCAAGAATTTCTTCCTAATAGCTAATCTAAATCTACTTTCCTACAGCTTAGAACCATTCCCTCTTGTCCTATTGCTCCATTCCCTTGTAAAACGTTTCTCACCCTTCTTGTAGGCTCCCTTTAGGTACTGGAAGGTGCTGTAAGGTCTCCCTGCTTATCACAGTTTGGAGTGTTTGACTTCATGTCCTCATGTCATGGTTTGAGAGCCCCAAAAATCTAATTCCCTAGTCCAAACCCCCTCCCACATCTCAACCCAGTGTGAGATGGTTTCCAGACACCACACGAGACTTAAATGGGGAAAGGGAATATATTACAATGACTGTACAAAATAAATACTACAATACATTATATACAATCTTAGCTATCTCTACCATGACATAAGTATTTACAAGGGATCAAATCTCTTCTTCCCTCTAAATAAAAGTCCAGGAGGGAAGAAGGAAAAGACCTCTTTTCCACTCTCAGAGCAGCAATGTCTCTAAGGTAGCAGGTTCTCTTCTTCTCATGCAGCATCTATATCTGGATCTCTGCCAGTACACACGAGGGGTATCCAAGCCCCTCAGCCTGTCGTCTTCAAGCGAGGGTCTTCTCTTCCGTGGTCTGCATAGCAGGGACAAAACTCGCTTCACCACGGTCATATCATGGGGTGTAAGACCCCCATGAAGGTCCCTTCCTCAGGGGATTCACCCCTGAGTCAGAACATCTTGGGCAGCTTCCAGTTGAAAGCCTTTGCCTCAAGAGTTCTACCAGAGCTCCTGTGCTCTGTCTCAGGTTGCTAGGCTTGGCAGCAGCAGCGAGGGGCACCAAGGTCACCCCCTCTGCATTCCTTCTCCGTCCTGGTCCAGCTTTCCAGGACACTTTGAGCTTCTCAGCTCTTCTCTGCAGTGCATGTTGCACTTCAAGACTCTTTCAAGTAAGAGTTCATCATCTTCCTCCTTTCTTGGAGGTCTCAGAGGGGTATGGGGTTTTATTTCAGTTCTTACCCCAACTTCTTCTCTCTCTGCTGCTGGCTCTCTCTCTCAGCTCTCTCAGACAACTCTGTGTCTTCTTTGGTTGCATGCTGTTTGCTGCTGCTTCTCTGGTTCAGTTCTTATCTGTTGGCTTTTAGCCATAGCCTCTGTTCACTGCTGTCTCTGCTGCTGCTTTTCAGTATCTCTTGCTGTGGCTCACAGTGGAGAAACATCCCCCAGCTCATAGCTACAGATACATAGTCCAGCTTAACACTGTTCCAAGTCTCTGTAGCCCCCTTGCCGGGGGCTAGGGGGGGGGGGCCCATCCCCCAGTGGAGGCTCCTGCTTTTTCTCCTCGTGGCTTCACAACATGGCTACTTCCCCTACAACAACTACAACTTCCTTCTCTTCCATTCTGCTTGTGATATGTTTATATTTTGCAGAAGCGCTCATTGGGTAAAACCTCAAAACTTCAAGGGTAACCACCCCCTGGGGTTTTACCATTTTATAACTGCAGGGGGAAAACTGTTTCCCACCACCACCTCTCAGAAAGCAAGGAGTCAATGGACCAAGCAAACTGATGGGCTCTTGTGCAATTTTCATCCATGGACAGCTGAAACCTTTTCTGAACTTTTCAAAATATTTTGGAAATTTTTATCCAAGAGCACATATCAAATAAAATGAGAGTGAGCACGTGTACGTAGTAGACAGACAGTCTTTCTCAGTTCCGTGAATTATTCCATGTCTTAAGCATTTTCCCTTATATAACTCATGATTTTTTTCTTTTTTTTAATAATAATCTATTTCATAGTTTTCCATTTTATGGGGTGGTGCTTTTTCATTTGCTGGGTTCTGATTTATCCTTTTTAAAACAAGCATCATATCTTGGTTAGTTTGTTTGCTTGTAGGTGGGTTTTTTTTCATTTTGTTTGCATTGGGTTGGATTTTCATTTTGGATTTTGTTTGTTTGGTTTGGTTCTGTTATTTTATTTCTTTTTAGTTCAAGGCATACCATTATTCTTGCATTCTTGTAGAGCATGTTGACTACACAACATTGGCATCAGCACTCTAAAGAATACAGAGAACACAGCACAGGTATTGCCATTATCCTTAGTAATTAAGTGTCTTAATGTTTGCATTTCAGAGTGGTTGTTATTGGGTTTTTGATTTTCCAAACAGGAAACATTCTCAGACCTCTTTCTTCAGACAATTATCTGAGCCTGAAACACTGCAATTTATTTGAAAGAAGGAGGAAAATTGTAACCATCGAGTTCAGCTCACACACAAAAAGGGAAGAATTTTGCATTCATTGAGCTAAGCACTCTGCACTGCACTGTTTCATTTTAATCTAATGCCATTCCACCTCCTCTTTCCTTTGTCCTGGCAGAGTCAATTACAACCACAGATTGCTACATGGAGTTGCAGCACTAGGGAAACTGTTAGCACCTAGCTGCTCTGGCACAAGATCACACTAAACAGCTTATTAAGATTCAGCCATCAGCTCTGATGAGTTACATTCAGCAAAGGGCTGGGATTTACTTCCAACTCATTTAATTACAGAAATCAATGAATTCACAGAGCAAAGCCATGAACAGGAAGATCAACTCGACTTGGCCATCGTTTCATTTGACATCTCAAGACATTGCAAGTAAGACAGTACCAAGAATCTGTTAAATTTTGAGGGTTGGAATAAATGAAACAATGGTAACAAAATTACACATAACTCTACCCTCATATCAAAGCATTTTCAGTATTTTACAAATAAGACAAATAAAATTGAAAAAAATTATCTTATAAATAAGAGAATACATTATAAATAAGGTTATTAGTGTATTTATCATATAAACGTGGGGACTATCCTATAAATAAGGGCACTAGGATTCACCAGTAGGAAAGTATTAAAGACTTCTACACAACTGCAAATCCACTTGGCTGTACCGAAGAGGGTTGGAGTTTTTTTACATTTGAATAACACTGTCTTAGATCTAAGTCCTCTAAAGCAGGTAAAGAGGTTAATCAAAGCATCTTACCTGGCAAAGCAATGCCAAGAATCTGGTCCAACCTGTTTTGGTGATGGCTTTAGTAGTAGTTAGGGTGTTTAAATTTCATAAAGTGTACAAAGCTGAGGTAACCACAAGATATCTCCCTCAGAGCATGCAAACTTGGAAGAGGATGAAAGGCTGAGTAACTGTTATAAAGTATATTACATTTTTTGTAGGATCTTGCCGTGCATCACTGACTATCCCCTGTGAAAGCATGGCATTTGTCACACGGTTTTGTAATTTTTTCATTAAACTTTAATATGTCATATGCCTTGCTTTCCTGGTATGCCATTACTGTGTGATGTTAATTACAAAACCAAATACTAAACAAAGCTTTGGAGACAGCAAGCCCTCAGGAAAACAAAACAAGAGCAAAGGAAAACAAGAGCAGGTATAACAGAACATGAAGGGAAAATAAGGACAAATTAGAGAATAAAAGTAACCACACTTAAAAAATGCAAACAGAAGTCCAAGATATGCTAATCAAAAAAAAATGCCCTATTATGCAAATGTAACAGTAATTGCTGAGCATATGTATTTGAATCTCAAAAGGAGAGAAAAAATATGTAACAGCTACTGGTGCCATATTGTAGTACATTTGAGTAATTTAAGATATTGATTTATATTTCTTTTGGAGGTTCCTTCCTCTCACTGCCTTCCCACAAAGAGCATCCCTGCTGCATACAAACGAAAAGCTCCAAAACACTTTGTCCAAGGTTAATAGTTTTGTGTTAAAACTTCTTGTGAAAATTTAGCAAACAGTTGCTGAGCTCTGAGATGAGTGGAATTAAAGCATCAGGGCAGAAGTGGAAAGAAGATGGTCTGAGTGAAATGAAGAGATTGAAAAGACAGTGATTAAAAGAAGGATTATAATAGAAGCTAAATTAATTAGCTGGATAAAGAACTATAATCAGACAAATTCTCAGTTTTTTGAGAAGGTATGTATTCCATACCATGAGGTAGCAGTGTTTCAATCAATTCAGCATTATAATGAGAAAAAAAAAATTAAAATCAGATGACTTTTTTTTTCTTTGTTGTTTGATTTTTGGGGGGGTTTTTTGGGTTTTTTTGTCTGTTTGTTTGGTTTGGGTTTTTTTGGTGCATTTTTTTGTTTGGTAAGTTGATTGGTTGGGGCTTTTTGTTGTTGTTGGATTTTTTTGAGGGGGCTTGTTTTGTTTTTTTTAGGAATAGGAAACCCTTGATGGTAACATTAGCTCCGTGAAGGCAATACATACAGCCCACATAACTGCCTGTGTAAAGCTTGAACCTAATTTCTTCTAAGAAAAAGAATTTCTTTTTTCCTTCTGATGCAATGTTACTATGTGGGGGAGTCAACATTGTCTCTGGAGGCAGTGGAGAAGAAGATGTAGTCCTTGCCCTCATCATCTGAGACTCCAGGCTTACTGAACTCACTCAGAAGAATTCTTGACTAAAAAAAGGCTTAACTGCTGGAATCAGGTTTCCTACCCCAAATTCCAGCACAGCCCAAATACTAAAACAAGACTGGTATGTTTTTCTTCTGCCTGCAGCACAGCACAAAACATATGGGACCATCAAAAGTTTACAGTTTTGGGACAAAAATGGCATGTAGCTTGCAGAGGATGAATCACACTAGAAAAACACATAACCTGAGCCTCATTATGAGAAATAAGAAGTTGTGATGAAGTCTAACAGAAAATCTGCTACTGCGATTCAAAAATCTTTTACAGAGACAAGAAAAAAGTATTTCCTTTACTATAAAAGATTATACTGGAGACACCTAAAAGATTGATACTGCTCTGCAAGACCTGTGGTGAGAGAAACACTAGATATCCTACACCTCAGGCATTTCATACGAATACATGTTAAGAGATCATATGTGAAACTGAATTTATTTCTGTGAAAATTTTCACAGCAGCTGAAGTCTGAAACGCAAGGCTGACAGCTGGCCTTGCCCCTCTGATGTGAATGACCAGACCACTAGCTGCTGTAGCTTTCAGGGAGTAAAGCAGATCCAAGCTTCCCCCTGTGTATTCTGCATTTAAATTCTGGTCATGGACTAAGGCAGAAAAATAAAACCAGATAACGATGTTTAGCAAATGTATTCTGTTTAGGAGGATCCCAATATGATCACACAGACAGTGTAAAATAAACAATCAAATAGAAAAACTTCTCTTTAGAATTATTACAAGTGTTTCCTTAAAACCCCCTCCCCAAAAAAAACCCCAAACAAACAACAAAAAAAAACCTCAGGGGATGATAGGAAATGATTTCCTGGGAACTGGTAGGAAAAAAAAAACAAGTAATAATCCAAAAACTGGAGTCAACAGGTATGTCAATCAAGTCATTCTCACCATTTAATCCTTTAAAGTGATTACCCTTGGGTTACCAGGTTATCTCTCATCCAGCTGTCATGTCACACACTCAGGAATGAGGAGATATCTCAAACAATGACTTCAAAGTCTTTGGCTATTTTTACTTTAAGCAGAATATTGCTAAACTATTTTCCATCAGTCCATGTCCTGCTTACCTATCCCAGTATCTAGACGGATTTGACTCCCTATTTGTTTTATTTGGCGGAGACAATATTGCAGAAGTTCACTTTTGCAGTTATAATTTTGTTTCTGATGTAATTATACTTTTCTGATGTAATTATACTTTTCTGATGTAACTATTGCTTTTCCCTGTGCTGTAATAGCACTTCTGCAGTGCCATTCACACCTCCCTTCTCCACTCATTTGCCAATTCCTTGTGTGATCTTTCCGAGCACAAACCGATAAAGCAATTGCATGTGGACATCTACAAATGGTTTATTTAAAAATGAAGTTTACAAATGACATTTACAAATTATGGCCAAGATTTTCTGTGGTTTCACCTGGATGAAAAGCACAAAAGATGGAAAGGGATTTACTCGAAGAGATGAGGAACCTTGTTGAAAACCTCAGAGATACCAGGCTGAGAACATCAATCACCAAAAACATCGGCTTAAGTCCTAAAGGTTCCATATTTCTATGATTCTAATATGAAGTGGTGTCTCATAAAGCCACAGGACTGCACTAAAGAGTGACACTCACTTTTCAAAAGATGGCACGTTTTCAGCTCTTATGAGAAAAATGTGCCAGAAATGAAACTAACGTAGAAATGTGAGCCAGGAAAACCCTCAAAACTCTGTCTCTCTCTGGGATGAATGTGTGATCTAGTCTTATCTAGAACTTACTCTCCTCTAGATCTTACTCTTCTCTAGAAATAGGTCATGTGAGGACAGGTTTTGAGGCTGGAATTGTTTAACCTGGAGAAAAGGAGGCTCAGGGGAGACCTTATTGCTCTCTGCAGCTCCCCAGTGGGATGTTGTTAGGCTCTGCTCCCAGGGAACAAGTGACAGGACAACAGGGAACGGCCCCAGGCTGTGCCAGGGGAGGTTCAGGTTGGACATCTGGAAGAATTTCTTCATGGAAAGGGTGGTTTGATGTTGGATTTGGCTGCCTAGGGAGATGGTGGAATCACTATCCCTGTAGGTGTTCAAGAAGTGACTGGATGTGGCACGTGGTTGGTTTGGTTGACAAGGTGGTGAATGGTCAGAGGTTGAATTTGATGATCTTGGGGGCTTTTCCAGCTTTAATGATTCTGTGATTCCATCCCTTCAGTCACGTAGATGCACCCATGAGAAACCTTCTTTTAGGAGAAAATCTTGATCTGCTCTCATGACTGCTGCAAAATCAAGTTCTTTGTATGTGCACATCCAGAGGAAAAGATAGTCTTTGCCTAGAGAGCAGTATGGGCGAGATGGACATAAGAAAACAGATAGGAAAAAAAAAAAAAGAGTTGTTCCAGTCTATTTGGTTTCTGGGGAAATTTGGCAAAAGAAGTAACTAGTTTTCCCAAGTGAGACATGAGATCTGGGAACTGCTCTTAAATGCAGTGAATACCTTCATCCCATTTCCATCTCTGCTCTCTTAGGTTTGTCAAACAACTTGAATAACACTTATCCAAATACCAGTACAGAGAGGACTCATACGTAATACTGGAAAAATATTACCTTACAAAAAACCCAAAACCACCACCAGCAACAACAATAAAGAGGAGGAAACTAGCTCTCACCTGAAGAGACATTATGCTGTAAAGAACAAAAAATGGTCCTGAGAACAATCCAAAAACCAAAACTAGTTGGTGTTTTTCAGGCCAGACTGCTCCCCCGTGATATGTTGGGACCATATCCTCACAGGTCTCACTGTCTTCCTTACACCCCTGAGGACACAACTTAGTGAGCAAGTTCAGGGAAAATCTTCAGCCAATTCCTTCATAAGTTTGGTTGGTTGGTTAGTTGGTTGGTTGGTTGGTTGGTTGGTTGGTTGGTTTGTGTGTGTGTGTGTGTGTGTGTGTGGTTGGTTGGTTTTTTCCCAAATTTTTGGCAAAATGCAAAATTTTATATCACTCTGCAGAGATAAAATCTAAAATGGAAGAATGCATACTACAAATTTCCAGGCTTTTGTGGTTCTTTGGTCAAACTCATCTCTGCTAAACCTCAAGCTTTGTTTCAAATAAAATGTACTGGATGACTTTTTTTTTTAATATTTAAACATGTAACTACAGTCGCAGGTGAGATTGGCAAAATGCAAAATTCAACATGTCTTCTCTTTAATTATTGTGTATGGCTAAAACTCCTTTCTCTAAACTCACTTTGCACCTCCCCAAAGATTGGCTTTGAACACTTTTTTCATTCACTTCTGACTCCCACTTCATGATAGGATGAGGTTTTCCTCAGAGGACCTAGGCAGGGTAAGAAGTGCAGAGCAATATCTCTTGTCTACACAGTGCAACTTCAAGACTTTGTGGATCTGCTCTCCATTCTGAGCTGCAGCTCTACAGGATTTTGGTCAACTAAAAGAAGGTATTTTGGTACCTCATTTAAGCTTTCTGAGTACGAGCACTTAAAATTCATGTACTTTGAATTCTCAGAAAAAGATGTCAATCCAAAAACCTTTTATCAGCACATTATGTTCTGTTAGTGAGATAATCAAGGTTAGAGTAACTGCTTATTGGCTAGCACAGAAACCAAAGTCATCTCACCTTTTGGCTAATCAAATCCTAGCTGAATGCAATTTGAATAGTTTGCAAAAATAAATAAGATAATTGAGGACAAATTGAGTTCTAAATGATGTGTTGAAGAGTAGGCAGGACAGCAAGCAAAGGCCATTTGCTCATGGGACCCCTTTGAAATATTTTTAGATAGATCTTCATAATTTTTAAAAAATGAAAAAGAAGCCCCATTGAACTTGTAGGGAAATGATGACACAACATCAAAAAATAAGTATTCCACAGGTGAGCCTTTTCAAAATGTGATAAAAATTGTAATGTGGGAGACAAACATAAAAAAAGCAGTCACACTTCCAGGTAGGAAAATGCACATGAGAAATTCAATCTGATTCCCACAGATGACAGGGATCATCATGCAAGACAAATACTTTCTCAGGTGCCTCCATAGATCAGGTTTAGCCCTTACTCACTGTTAACTGCCCACAAAAGCAGATAACAGGGCTGGAGGGGAATTCAGAGCCAGGTGATCTTTGCCTACCACAACTGTATCTAAGTGGTGTTTTTTTTGACAAAGATACCTCCAAGGGATTTTTAAAAACCTCTGAAAATGGTACATCTGCAACCACTCTGTGCTTCCTTAACAATTCTTACAGTAGGAATTTTCCCCTAATTTCCAGCTTAAATCTTTACTGCAATTTAAACCCATTACTGCTTGCCTTAGCCCCAGTGGACATGAAAAACACTTTATTCATTTCCTTTCTGCAGCCATTTTTTACACATTTGAAGATACTTATGTGTCTCCTCACTGTTCCCTACTCTAGACTAAACAAATTCCATCATGCTGAATATTCAAGACCTCAGTGGCTATTTACAGAGTGCTCATATATCAGGGCACAGCAGACCTGAATGACAGTCTGAACTCCTTGGTAAGTGATGGCTCTACTTGTCTGTCCCAGGGGAACAGTTTAGGCTGAGGAAAAAAGGAATGTGAATGAACTTGAGGTATTTTATGAGTGAGTTCAGATGCACACTGTGTGTTCCTTCCAAAGATGTAAATGGATATTGTGGAACTAACCAGCCTCCTCTAGAAGAAAAAAAGAAGAAAGACAAGCCAGAGTGAGGTGGTAGCTTTCCAGGAAGGGGTGAGAAGATTGTCTGGACTCAAAAAAGAGTCTTTTTGCTCTTACTAAGTCTGCTTAAGAGGTAAGGAGCTGAAGAATATCATAGTGTGCCCTGGAACTTCAGCCTTCCATCTACAGCACTGTGAAAGCTCTGTTGATATCATAAAAGTCATCTAAAGGTCATAATGTGCAGAAAAATACATGAAGTTTAGGTTTAAGATTTCAGGGCAGACACCGATGCCCAGGAAATCCCACCTGAACATGGGGAAGAACTTCTTTCCCGTGTAGTGACTGAATGCTGGAACAGGTTGCTCAGAGAAGGTATGGAGTCTCCCTCACTGGAGATATTCCAGATCTGCCTGGATACAACCCTGTGCCCCACGCTCTGGGATGAGGCTCAACCAGATGACCCACTGTGGTCTCTCCCAGTCTTACCCATTCTGTAACGCTGTGATTCTCCTGAGTTGTGTCAACAGCAGACTGAGCACCAGCGTCACAAACTGCCGAAGGACTCACCACTCACCTCTCTCCTCTTTGTGCCCAGTGTAAAGTCCTTTTTTTATTATTATTATCTTGGCTAATACAGACACATGGAACTGGGCACAGATGAAGAAAAGAAAATCCACAGGCACTCTTTCCCTCCTGTGGAGAGTGAGCCCCACTTGACAGATGCTAATTATATCACTTAGAGTTATACTAGAGGGTGCTCACATACTGAAGAGATGGGAATGGATATATAAATACAGTAGATTTCATTATGCAGTAACTCTGGATTTGAATAAAACCTAGACTGACTGTCAATGATGCTGTTGTAACTGAGTGGTGTGAAAAGGGAGAAAGAGTGTTTCCTTCCCACATCTAATCTTTTCAAGAATTCTTCCAGATAGATAATTCTGAGATTTATGGGGAATTTGTCTTAATGCTGCACTGCCTTTCTCCTCTTTCTAAACTCAGCACCTGAATATTTTCCAGAAATAGTAAGCAGTGTAACTAAGCATCTGTCAGGTGTTTGCTCTCTCATCTTCCCAAGGGCAGAAGCAAGACTGTGTGTGTAAGGGGAAGCAGATGGCAGGGTAAGCATATTCTGTATACACGGATGTGGTGAGTGCACTAATATTGTTTAAATACCAAATCCGCAATAGCTTTGCTTTAAATAGCAATGTATCAAGCTAGGGGGGATGAAAGTCATGGAAATGTATTGAGGTAGAAAGCTGTGTAGGAGAGGACATGAGCGAGAGAGAGATGTGCAGTGCTGCAACAAAAAGGCACCACTGGATTAGCTCTCTAATCTGCAAACAGTCTATTGATTAGGTACTATTAGAAGACAAAAGAATAAAACTGCAGTGTAGTTCAGTGGCTTTTGTAGAACTAACAGGGAAAAGCTGCCAGCTGAGAAAGACGTGCCCAGAGTGATGGTGAGAGGGGCAGAAGGAAGCCCAGAATGTTGATTTGCACCTGAGAGAGACCAGGAGCTTAAAGGAAGGCACTGCTGACTGACCTTGAGATGTGGACACTGTATACTTGCTCTTTTTATCATTCTTTTATTACCTTGAGAGCCAAAGTCCACCAGCTTGGCTGCCCATAACACTGAAAAGCAGAAATTTCTGAGGAACAGAGGCAGCTTTTGGGGCCAGCAGGATAAGCATGACTGGCCCTGAGAGCACAGAGTGGCCAAGTGACAGCAACATGATTGCCCTGATACCTGTCAGGGTAGGGGACAGAGCCCTGGGACCTCACAGTTCCAGCTGAGGCTTTTTCACAGGAGATAGGAAGCAGGCAGCGACCCTGAAGTAGCCTTACCATGGTGAGGGTAACATTAAATGGTTATTGTAATTAATGAAAGCGGTAAGTAGGTCATTGTATCTTATCCAATTTCCTCCCTCATTTTGTTTTCTTCCCTCTCTTTAGGAAAGCACACTTCCTCTACACACTTGATTGCTTGTTTGCAAATGGGAAGCGCTTTTTATGGAGCACCCAGATGGTACAACATGCTTGTCATTATTGTCCAAACATGAGCAGCTCGTATGGAGGCTCAAGGCAGTGCTTATTAATGAACCTTAAAAACAATGAAACCTACCAATCAAAGACTAGGAAAAGGTCATAAATACATCTCTTTGTAAGTGCTTCTCTCACTACACAAGACCCGATGTTGCAAATGTCGGGTGCAGGTTGATGTGCTATGGGAGAGATATGAAAACTCAGGGTAGGATATCAAGTTATTGTGAAAAATTGTTCTTTCTCTCTGGACTTCATATTTTAATGAGGTTTTTTTGGTTCTGTCTGTTTTGTTTTGTTTTGTTGTTGTTCGTTTTTCTTGAGGGAGATAGTGAATTTCTTTTCATCACAAAAGATAGTCCAGATTACTTTTATGTAATGGAAGTGCTAAATGTCACCTTTCTCTTTTTTAGTCCTACTACAAAGCCCAAGGGAAGCTCTTACAAAAGCCTGCAAAGAGGCAGGGGAGAAGAGTAAGAAATTGCAGACCAGTATTAGCAATTGTAGAAAGTGGGAAAGCATTTTGAAAAGATTCAATTAGGATAAAGGAATGCTCATTCACTTGGGGAATATAAAGTCTCAGCAAACACAGGAACAAGAAGAGTACAGCTATGGCAAAGGCTCTAGAATTAAGAAAGGAGGGAAAAGAACAGAAGCTCAAGTCGAATTCATTGTGAGGCTAAAGATATAATTTCTGTTTGTTCATGTATAATGTTTCTGTCAGAACCAATGGGTTTGTGGGGTATTCTATTTTAAAAAATATTTTTCCCATGTTGCAAATAATCTAAAACTCATGAGTCTCTGTAATAACTCAAACATATAATACCAGGAGCTTACATTTTTCCATATATTATTTTCCATAAATTATCTATGTCTGTTATATCATAGGGGTCAAAATTAAGGGATTTCAAGGGATGAGTCATATTCATATTTTTAGACTTGTCCATGAGAAATTTCACTGTAAGAGCACCCATAAACTTTATCTCTATCCCCTCCCATACTAAAGATTATAGGTATGGAGTGTTCATGAAAGACTGATCATATAATAAACTTTTTTAGCCTAGGGTTTAAGACTCTTTCCCTGTGTGCAAAACCACAGCTAGAACCACTATTAATGAGACATGTCAAACTGCAGACAAATTAAACTTACACGTCCTCACTTGAAAATGTCATTGCAGGCAAAACAATGGCAGGTTCAAAAACAAATTTCTGTTTTATTGCACCCTCTCAAAGGTAATTGGGCTCTGAAGTGGGAGCCCAATTGAGATCCTTTTAGAAGCAACAGAAATACAGCAAGGTCTGAATGATCTGAAAGTGACATCATATAAGCCATGGTTCAGTGAGATACTGAAGCAGGTGTCTAATTTCTGTGGGACTGTCCAAATGCCTAAAACACAGAGGATCTGCATTTCAAATCGAATCGTCTGCTCCTCAGATTAGAGGTAGACATGTATCAAAGTGTCTTGCTGAATCAGAGCCAAGCCTTAGGCTGAACCCTACAATCTCTGGTTCGTTTTAAAGATGACCTTATAAAAGTAGTTATTTGAAAGTAAGCTGTGTTTTTCCAATGGTTGTTTATTCTCTCTTTTCCTCCTGTGACTGTCTGTTCTCTCTGGGGCTGCATGACCATCTCCCCTAAATTCCCTTCCTACAGTTTTGGTCCACAAGGTGGCAAAATGTAATAAAGCACATCCCTGAGTTTCTGCCCTGCAGTTCACCTTAAATAAAAAAAAAAAAAAAAAAAAAAAAAA
>NW_016690257.1:3051490-3085141 GCF_001604755.1 Lepidothrix coronata | reverse complement strand
ATTTTTTTTGTCTTATTCAGCCTGAATAAATTAGTCAAGCAATTTTTTTTTTCTGGGTCCACACGCACGTTCTTCAATTTCAAATTTAAAGTTGTCTGGCATTTTCCCTGGTTAATTGTCCTTCAGGAAAAAAAAATTAAATCTAGAAAACAATGGTCTAGTTGCATGTATGCAAAACTCATCTGTTTCAGAATGGATATTTTTCTTAGAATTATTGTAAATGTTTCTTTGGCTACTTTCCAACACACAGAATGACAAGTTAGATTCTCAATCTACTTTTGGAATTAAACTTACTCAGGGTTGGTGATAACCAGATAAGCTTAAAAAGGGATATTTATTTCAGTTATCATTCTCTAATAGCAATTTCTTGTCACAATTAAATAGAATCATCTGCAACTTCTCCTTTTCTTATTACTCTTTTCCATTCGTATCTCGGAGTATTTGAGAAGCTGACCCCAGACTCCCCAAGTATTGCTTGTAGATAATGTACACAAATAAAGACTGACCCTGTGTTAGAGCTTTTAGAAGAATAGATAAAGGATGTGAGAAAGTGAGACTTATTGTAGAGCTGGGGAATTGAAACACAGAGAAATCCCACGAAGACAGACATACAAGCTTCACTTGAGGCAAATGAATAATGGAATCACTAACTTTGTCCAAATAATAGCAGGGGGCATGGGGAGGTATCTCCAGCTGAGTGCAGTTCTGAGGAGAACAATTTTTTATTGAGGTGAGCATAATTAGGAGTGAATAAATGAATAATTGAACTGAATGTCCAGAAAGAACCCTTAACAATGCTTGCTCTGTGGGGACAGAATATTTTCCTCAGGGGATTGACAGAAGATCTGGTACTTGAAACACTCCAAACCAGACTGGATGAAGAATTGAAAAGTTTACAGTCTGTCCCAGAAAGAAGTGTGCTGTAAGTGCCTCTAATGTAGGTTTTACCTTTTTCCCATTCTGTAATACTGTGATTTATGACAACATTCAGATCTCTATTAGAATTAGAATTACTACTTTAGGGTCTGGCTTCTCATCAATATATGGGGATTTATAGACCTGATTTCAAGCAAAGTTAATGCTATTTGCCTCTGTAAATCCTTTCTGGGTGATGTGAAGCTAGACCACCTAGAATAAATAAAAAAAAAAGGTGAGATTATTTACCTAATATATCCAAAGAGCTCCTCTGGCACACATAGTAATTTAAAATTTGCATCTGATTTACCTGATAAAGGATAACAGCTCCTCTGGTGCTGTTAAGGCCTGCAGTAGAAATAATTATACAGGTACTCATATTAACTTAAGGAAAAGTGCATATTATTTAACTAATCCTTTGTTGTGCAGCTACAAGAACTGCTGATGAATGCCCAAGGCTGAGTTTTGTACTCTGATATGAATGGTCAGAACCTGTTAAACAAAGAGAAATGATGCATGTGCATCCAAAGCCAGAAGTATTTAAACATACCTGGAAAAATTTAAAATTTTTGAGTGATATAGAAACCGAGATATTTATGGCCTGAGGAGCACATTTCCAGCTAAGTGGAGTTTTCAGAATTGCAGCTTGGAGTTCAGTTGTGTACAGCAGTCTTAAGTCTTATTTTAAATTTCCATGATTTTGGATCCTCGCTGTTATGAGGCACTTGTAGTGCATCTTCCTGGTTCGTGTTTGCTAATTTAAATCTGCTGAACATCAGAGCCACAACTTGGGACCCTGAGTTTACACCTGAACCTTGAAAAAGTTATATAAAATCGCATTCTTATAACCTCTTATTTTCACTGAAACCAAGGAACATGGCTGATGGAAACAGTCCTCGCTGGAGTCTCAACTCACTTGGAGCCAGGAACCACTGCTGAGTCCAACAGCCTTGCTTACTAAACTCATTGCAACCAAAGACTTGTACCAAGCTGTAAATTATACCCTTCATTTTTAACTACAGGTTTTCGTGCTTTCCCAACATCCTTTTTGACAGGTGACTTTCTTAGGTATCATGTAGAGAGCCACAGCTGAGAAGTACAGAGAGTTAACTCAATTTAGTACAAGGAATTCAAAGTCAGCCAGATAGACTTATGAATGTTCTCGTTTTAAAATAAAGTTCATACGCAAAAAAGTTAGGCTTTTTGAACTGTTGTCACTTTAATTCTTTATGTAGAGTTTTGATCGGCTTCACTTAGAAATATTTCAATTTGTCTTTCCTTATTATGTATCTTTGCTTTTCCATGTGGTGAACAGACAAATTCTCAGGACAGTCTTGTTTGAAGTAGCAACGGAGATATTCCCTCTCCAAGACTGATATGTTATTTCTCATATCAGTTTTGCACATTACACTGATTATTATGGTACAAACCTATTGAAACAAAAGACAGTTGTGTTACTAAGGTATTATCCTGAGGCTCAAGACCTGTGGGTTTTTAGGATATAGAGCAACAACTTTTCCTTTATTTTTTAAGTTATATTGTTTTTTTAGGCATTAGTCACCTCCTCTCACTCCACCTCTGTCTTATTATTTTCCAATAAGGATGGGGCTTCATCACTTGTAGTAATGACTTGAGATATTAATATGATAGAAATAAAACTTCAGATGACTGCCAGACAACTTTCACAGCTCTGTTTTGAACAGGAGAAATAGACATTTCTGTGGAAATGTGGAAACATTTCGGTGGGTGCCACTGAGGCCAGTCTCAAATGTCTGTTGAGGTCACCAGGAGCAGGATCTGCAGGTGGGTCTCTTTCCTTCTCATCTGTTTAGGAGAAAATCTAAGATTCACACTTGGTGGCAGTATTTGGCAGAAAATCTGGAGGGAGCCCACAGGCAGCATCCAGGATCCAAATGCAGGTCTGGATTCATGTTTATTAGGATGAAAGATTCAGTTTGAATTTGTGGATCATCCTTGTGTGCAATAATCAAAGCTTTTTCAACGCCTGCAGAAGTAATTTAAGCGACCATTAAAGTAAAGAGAGAGAGAGAAGCTTCCCTGGCAGCCCCCACTGCCATAATGAATTCTTGCTTCGTGCAACTTTCCCATCCAGATTGTCAGAGTGTGTGAACAAACAGACTTGGGGGGTGGGAAGTCTGCTGAGCCCCCACTGCTGCTGCTGGAGCTGCTGCTGCAGCCCAGCAGGGCCTGTGACACCACTCTCTTGTTGCTATCTGTGTTTGCCATGTTTATCTAACACAGAGCAGAGGCACCGGTGCATTGCAGAGAGCAGGGCTCTTGTAAAGGAGATTGTAGATAACCAGATGTCACTGGCAGTAGGGCTGTCAAGCAGTTGTGACTATGTGTGTGCACTTGTGTGTGAGTGTGTGCTGTGCAAAGAGTAGCTAGAAGGGTACAGAGAAGGTATTTGTTTTCTCTTCTCAGGTCATGATTCTCATATCACATTACCTGAGCCAGACATAACGTGGAGGTTTTTGCAGATAGTCACGGTAAGATAAGAAGGTTTGAATATCCTCCATGTCAGAAAGCAGCTAACTCACAGCTCTGAAGGCTGGTCTTGGAAAAATTACCTTTGCAATGTCAAGATCTCAGTGGTGTCCGTAATTTGTACCTAAGACTTTGGCTCTGCTTCCACCTCTAACACCAGAGACTGTTGGTATCTATCAGCATCTTATCTGCTTACTAACTGTCTGCTTATCAAGGCACAGCTGTGAACTCTGGCACTGGGGTGCCCCTTGCTCACTTTCAGCAGTGTTGAACTGTTTAATGCAATAAATTATTTGTTACTCTACTCAAAGGAAGTCGCCTGTAATGATTATAGGGCTACTTTTTATCCCCATTTCAGCTCTCTATTTATAAGCATTCAGGCTTTCAGCCTGCCAGTAATACTGCCTATAAACTTATGTGTATGGGAAATATTTCAGATGGAGATGAAGTAATTTCACTATACCCTAAAATACCATAAAACTAGCACAGAGGTTTTTAGTCCCAGAAAATGGATAGACGTGATATGTTCTTGGAAAGTTATCACTCTAGTTTTCTCACCTCGTAACTGTTTTTGAAGCAAAGCTGAAATACTGGAAATGTTCATGCTGATAAGGTGGAAGAATGTAGGTTGAATCAATCAACATATTTTGCTTCAGTAATTTAGAATGTGATTGATTGAGGTTTGGGCCCTTTTAATTTTCAACTGTTTAAAGCAATAAATTTTGAAATGGGAAAGTCATTCTGCCATGCCGAGAACACTGTATAGACATAAAACATCTTGCACATTATATAATATGTATATTCTGCAAGTCTCTCAAGGTAGATGTACAACACCCTGAAAACCCTGTTTTTATTCTGTGTTAGCTAATGAAGAAGCAAATAAATTAAAAAAAAAATAAACAAACATGTGAATTCAGTCCTATAGTAAGAGTATTTAGATCTTCTTCCAGGTTGGAAAACTGACCACTGACAATAGTCATCTCGAACAGGAAAATTATCTCTAGACATGATTGACTAAAGTCCTATGCATCATGTATGAAGAAAACCTACCTACATGTACAAAGAAAGTCCCAGCTGATGCTGTCCTGAATGGGAAAGAAGAAGAGACATGGATTTCTCTACCCAGAGTAAGAGTGAGATGGGATTTGGAACTAGATGATCAAGGTTTCCTTCCAACCGAAACATTTCTATGATTCTGTCATTAGCCCATGGTGCTATTGCAGGCACAGGAGAATCCAGCTGGCAAATCCAACAGGTCTAAAATGAGAAGAAAAATAATGTCTGAAGAAAGAGCAGCACAATATCAGTTATGTCCGGTGAAAAATAAGGCATTTATGAGAGTTTAATGGTTAACTGGGAAATTCAAAGGACAGAAGTGTCTCTGCATGCTGAAAGTGCATCCTTTAAAGAGACAAATAAATGCCCACAGGATCAGACATCTGAGCGTTCTTGTGGTTTAAGAACTCACTATATGTCAGGCAATCTGGAGTAAATGTCTGATTGCTTAATCTTAGTTTATGCAAAATATGAAGTAATTTTGCATAGCTTAATGCATCACCAAAGATGATTAAGACAAATCGCACTGCCTTGTACTTGCCAAGTGCGTGCAGAGACAGCTACGGAAAAACATTTGCTGTGGGTACCCAATTAAGTCATGATTAGATATCTGAGCCCTAGGAACTTTTGAGAATCTCTAAGAAACACAGTTATGAAGATATTCAGGAATTTTGAGATGAAGATAAGTTCTTCCAAAACACTTTCTCTAAGGGCAAAGTCACTACTCAGATTTCCTTGCCCAGACGACAGCTAGATAGCTGATGAGTCAATTCATGGGCACAAACCAACATTCCTGAGGACTAGGCAGTGTGACCACTTTGGGTTCCTTCTGGGAAGACAATCTGGGGTTGCCAAGTGCATAACAAGCAAATAGTAATCGTCTTTGTTCTTGTGGAACCTGGCAGACATTCTAATTGAGGGCAAAACAGCATGGGACAGGGATAACTGTATCTTGATAGGCTCAAACTGCATACATTTCCATTAAAAAAAAAAAAAAATTAGTCCTAGATCTTAAGCTCTCTGAAAATCCAGAAAGAAAATAAAAGATGTCAAGATAATTCAGGGAGCATATATTATGTGGATTCTCAAAAAGTTTTGATAAGAGCCTTTTTGAGAACAGTTCAGAAAACTAACTGTGCTAAGCGACAACACAGGATGGCAGATTAAAATTCAGTAAATATTAATTAGAATAAATGCAATTACACATACATCTGAGAGCAGAGGGAAATGAGCAAGACAAAGTCAATTAAATGTAAATTTAAATTTAATTGAAATTCTAGATAGTAGAGATATTTTTGTGAGCTGCTGAGGAATCCCTGAGTACTTTCAATTCCTGATTGACATCTCTTGCCCAGCTAATGCAAACTAATGGATGTTTTTGTGTGTGAAAAAGGAGATTAGTGTGCTCTGTACATTTTTCTGGTACAGTGTCCTTTTCCCATGCTATAATTATCCTGCAGAGGGTCGTCACCATGTATTTAGGGTATTAAAGATTAGGTTTCCACATGAGAAAAAGTACATACAAATATTTTCCTGGATATTTTCTTGTAGTATGTTTGAAATTCAGTCTGATGTTTACTTGAACTCATTTGAAAACCAAATAAAATCTTTCCAGATAGAAAAGTCAAACGCTCAAGCTTGAAAAACCTATATTTATTATTTTTATTTATTTTAATGACAAAACTCCCAATTTATTTTTATTTAAAAAAAACCCAACCCCAAAACCAACCAAAAAACAAAAACAAACAAAACCCCAAACAAACAAACAAAAAACCCCCAAAAACAGAAACCTTTCCCATAAAAAATAAATGCATGGGTTCTATTCTATATAGAAACTTGCCTCGAAAAGGACTTTAAAAAACCCTCAAAATAAACCAAGACTAATATTTTTTAAATGACATTAGGACAAAAGATACTCAGTGTTATATGCAACAGTCACATGATTTTTCCATACTCATATAAAAAAGTTGACTTGGTATTTGTGTTTGAAAATATTTGGTATTTAGCAAAAACCTAATATTGGTATCATAGTTTTCTCACATATTGCAGTATTAATAAGCAGTGTAGAGGACAGTGGAACTTTTCAGTGGATTTCAACATATTGTGGAGGTATGGCTGCCTAATGACAGATGGAATTCAACTGGGATACAAGCGAGGTTATCCTTGCAGACAGAAGTGCTCTAAACTTCTCATATGTTTCTCAAGCTGCAGGATTCTCTGAGGATCTAAAACATTTGGAAACTTGTGGAATGTTTGACTAAGATATCTGTTCATTATTTGGCAGCCACAGCAAAAGCAAATATGATTTTCAGTTACATGAAAGCAGAAAAAAATGGATAGAAAAAGTTTATGCAAGATATGATGCCTACCACGTTGGGAATAATCACCTTCACTGGGAACAGGTGTGATTCCAGGTTGTTTTATTCCCACAGCAGTAACTGAGCCTAGCTGCTTACCCATGGTAAGAAAGACCATGCAACAGTGAAGAGTAAAGGGATTTTTTTTTAAGTCATCAAGGAAATTTCATACTGCAAAACCTACGGAATATGGTAAAGAACAATCTGAAGTTAATGGAAGACTGCACACCAACAAAATACTATTTATTAATTTTGCTTTTTTAAAGCTCTTGCTTTAAAGTTAAAAGAGCAAAGTACCAACAGGTGAAGTTCATAGAAACATAGAATGCTTTGGGTTGGAAGGGACATTAAAAATCATCCAGTTCCACCCCCTGCCACGAGTAGAGGCACCTTCCAATAGACCAGGCTGCTCCAAGCCCTGTCCAGCCTGGTCTTGAACACTTCCAGGGATGAAAACAGGGAAATAAAACACAGAGAAGAAAACACTTCCAGCCACAGTTTCTCTGGGCAGCTTGTGTCAACACCTCACCCCCTCCTTAGAGTAAAGAATTTTTTTCCTAATATCTATTCTAAATCTTCTTCGGCTTAAGACCATTCCCCCTTGTCATATCAAAAATCCCCATTAGGACTGAATAAGGTGAAACACCAACACAAAACCCAACTTACCCACTGGGTTTTCCTGCTCCAGGAGGCCACCATGTCAAACAGCATAAGAGGAGGTTTTAAAAGAAAGATAAATCAGTCATTCAGCAACAGTAAGTAGCATTTGTAAGTGCAGGCAAAATGACAATGTAAAATGCCTGACTTCAAAACATATCTTGTAGATTCATGGCAAAACAATAAAGAGATCCCAATCCCAAGGCTCCCTCTGTGATCAGTGGAGAGTCATGCAGGTCATGACTCACAGGACCCAACTCAAACGTACCAATGAGGTCCCCTGGGAAGCCTGTTCCCCACTCCCATTAACTACAAAGAGAGCCTGAGGAAGTGTGCCTTGTGTTTTAAGGACTGAGTTGCAGCCAAAAGTCAGACAGCATGAGTGAACTTCTCATGGACACTGCCCAAGTAGTAATTCTTACTGTACAACACTGCATAACATGGTAGAATGAATTCATCAGGTAAAAGAATGCAAATATATTCTATTAAGAGTGAAGAGAACTGGGTACACGGTATTTTGGATTTGAGGTTTTTCTCCATATATACTCTCAAGACAACATGAAGTACCAGAAGCACTATTCTGATATATCAGACAAGGCAAATAGCAGTGTCCCTAAGCCTTTTGAATTGGATAAATGCTTCTTTTTATTTTAGTAAGGAGATTTATAGAAGTAACTCATAGCAAATATGAGAATTTTATCTTCCTTTAACCATACAAACCAATTAGATTACTGTAATATTTGGGAATGATTTAATATAAAATAAGCTCACTGGAGTATGAATTTAAACGAGGAGTTTGCTGTCCATGACAAGCTTGCTTAGAAGAAAAGGACACAGCAGTAAACTGTTTGGTTTTCTATCTTGTCCTTTGTTCTCGTAACCATCCACCTCAACAAAACACAGATAAAATTATCTTTTCACTGTTCAATGAGACACGTCCTTAAAAATGGAATAGAGGACTATCACGTATTCAATTTGATCAGAAAAAAAATTAAATTAAAATATTATACTGAGATCTATTTTGTCTATCATTAGACAAATTTCACTTAGGTCAATAGAAACAAGAGCTGGGAAGGACTGCCATACACTGTCGTGATAGATCAGTACAACTGGTCTTTGTTATTAAGCCTGGTTGAGAGGTCACAAGGGCACTTTGTCTCCTTTTCCACACCCTTTCTTTAGTATGATTCCAGGACAAAAAATAATTTCCTTGAGTTCCATTTGGTATCGAATAGCCTTTGCTTCAAGTTAACACTAGATTAACACTGTGAGAAGCAATAATATTTTTGCAAGTGATAGGATGAATACAGTCTGATTTCTCAGTCTTTCATCTCATCCCTGTTTAGCATTGGTGTCCAAGAAAGTGTCAGACTTTCAAAGCATCTTTCTCATACATAGCATCACACAACTAAAAAAAAAACCAACATGGAACAAAACTCACTAATACATAAGTCTATACTGTAGGTACTTACTTATGCAAAACCAATTTTAACCAGTATTTGTATTCATTTAATTGATAGATGATATAGACAGTGACAT
Source organism: Lepidothrix coronata (assembly GCF_001604755.1). Classification (NCBI taxonomy): domain Eukaryota; kingdom Metazoa; phylum Chordata; class Aves; order Passeriformes; family Pipridae; genus Lepidothrix; species Lepidothrix coronata. Next base: position 3,076,109 of record NW_016690257.1, on the reverse strand, counting down.
GAAAATACAATTATCATAACATATAGGAATTATTATCAATGTTTTATTATCAATGGTTTATTGCCTATATTTGAAGTCTCTCCCTGGTGTGCAATGGAGTGTAAGTATCGTATCCAGACTTTACCTCCATCATGGCACTTCAAGTGTCAGGATTCCTTAAGAAGGCACCTATGTTACCACACCTCTTCTTCTGGGAGCAACTTCTGCCATGATCCATATGTGTGGAACTTTAGTAAGTGACATATGACTTCAGCATCAGCCACTATGACTAAGATTTAGGTCACTTCTATATGTGCTTCTTCTTGTATTTGCTCATGTTCTAGGCTTAACCCAGTGGTCAAAATGTTTGATAAGAACAAAAAAACAAACTAGAGGGTAATTCAAGGGTATAGGAAAATCTCCAGTATATAACATGGACAAAACACCAGAATAGGATTCACGTGGTTTAGGTCAGATTTGCTGTTCTACCACAGAATTCTTCAAGAACATGAGGAATGGATGAATCATTATTGGACAAGGGGGAAAGGCTTTAAACTGAAAGAGGGAAGGTTTGGATTAGATGTTGGGAAGAAGTTCTTGGCTGTGAGGGTGGTGAGGCCCAGGCACAGGTTGCCCAGAGAAGCTGTGGCTGTCCCGTACCTGGAAGTGTTCAAGTGTTCAAGTGGACAGGGCTTGGAGCAACCTAGTCTAATGGAAGGTGTCCCTGTCCATGGCAGGAAGGTTGGAAGAAGATGGTCTTTAAGGTCCCTTCCAACCCAAACCACGCGGTGATTCTATTATTCTATGAACATGTAAAATGTAGACTATACATTCCTTCTCCCTTGCTTGTCGTATACATTTTAATTAACATTTCTCATAAGCAGAAAACATTTCTTCTAGTGTTGCTAAACATATAGCTACAGAAGTCAGCTGGAAATGCCAGACTGCAGCACTGCAGGGGTATATCAAACTTCAGACTTTTTTCGGGTGGTTGAATTGCCAGCTACACCTTCAATCTTCCCTTCTTTCATGACACTCACACCGTCTGTGAGACAGAGAATGTATCCTGTTGTGCAGCTTCTCTCTGACTTGGGTTTCATTCCTGTGTTAAGTCATTTGAAGATAGAGCTGCTTTTTAATCCGTCGAGAAACAGAATCCAAACTTCATAGCGGTCTTTCAACTTGATGTGCTGGTGAAATATATTAAAGTTGGGTTATGTTGCTGGAAGAACTACAAGTTGCAAGGAGAGCTCTGCTGTGAAAATACTCTTAGGTGGGCTGCCAAACACCCTTTAATTGCACTGTCAGTCTAGTAAGTTATTAAAACAAGCAGAAGTAAGTTCAAGTCCGCAGAGCATTTGTTCTGTTCCAATATTTCAGGTTGATTTCTGGATACTATGGAGACATTTGTAAGCTACTACACATCTCTGCACACTGGTTTGCTTCCATTTGCACTTTAAAAAGCTGCTATATGAATGGATAACAGCTTTCCAAGCTGAAAATTAGTGTGAACCATTCTAAAACTTCACAGGGGGTGTAATTTTATTTCCTCCCATTCATCAAGTTTGCTAGTGTCAGTGGCTCACCTTGTTCATCATTAATCTGTAAAATTATATTAAAATAGCATGAAGAGCTGGAATGTAAAACTGTGCAATCCAGGAAATACACAAGTGCTGTGGTTTCTTCTTTGACTCAACCTCATCAGCTGGTTTTGCTTTGGGGTACAAAGTTTTGCCAAGAACCTTCAAACAGGACACATCTATACTTACAGTGTTATAGAAAAAATAAAAAAGTATTAAAGGAAGAGATTAAAGCTAGAGCTGAGCTATTCTGGGCACTGTAATGTCATCAGCCTTCTTAAATGACAAAAGGTTGGGTAAAGATGGTCAAATCACATGGAGATTGATCATAGAGTCATAGAATCATAGAATGGTTTGGGTTGGAAGAGACCTTAAAGATCATCTGGTTCGAACCCACCTGCCATGGGCAGGGTCACCTTCCACTATCCAAGGTTGCTCCAAGCCTTGTCCAACCCGGCCTCAAGCACTTCCAGGGATGGGGCAGGCACGGCTTGTCTGGGTAGGGATAGTGACAGAGACCACTGGTACCATTGCTCCATTGTTACCCACTATACCTGAATGCCAGATGAACTCATTCACTCATAACAACCAGTTAGCTGGAGCTCTAAATGTTGCTGATGATTCTGTCTTCCTAGGGACAGCTGAGAGCCCTTCACTCTGTGGTCCTATAGTTTCCACAAAATGAACCAAGCATGCCTAGCACTAAAAAATTATTAGATTTCCCTTAATGCGTATCATGAAATAATAAGTATTCTGACCATTTCATAGAATCATAGAACCTTTAAGGTTGGAAAAGACCTCTAAGATCATCGAGTCCAACCATTAATGCAGCACTGTCAAGTCCACCACTAAACCATGTCTCCCGATGTTTTGGGTGAAGGTGATCAGTGCAGTGAAGGGAAAGACTTCAGTGTTCCTAGAACACTTTGTCCTTACACTGTGGAGGTATCACAGAGCAGCACTGGAAGTGGTCTCTTTCTGTTCAGTGTTCTACAAGAGTCTATCTTGTTCTCAGCACAATCTGATTCCCCATCCAAAGTCTGTAGATTCCTGCTGACACCCCATAAATGGCAGCTTCACTCCATACTGGAGGGCAGTGGATACACAGCCAGTGAGAGGAAAGGAGAAAAGGAAAATATCGTGCTGTTCATCAATGCATTGCTAAGCAAAGACTTCAAGACAGCACCACTCTAGGTGGTGCAAGGTAAAGGAGTGGGAGGACAGACCTCAGAAGAGGCATAGGGCCACATAACCAGAACAGAACTACGCAAAGCAGGGCATAAAACTGGTTTCGTGGGCAATCTTACAAGACAATGTTAAATCAGAGCAATGTCTAATAATTTTGAGTCACAGTGCTGCTGCAGTACAGACATATCTCACCTGGCTTACCCTGTTCCTACCCATCATTTTTTAGGCAGGAACACTCTCACTGTTTGTATGTTGTTATAGCCCTGGGCCCACTCTGGTTTATATTGGATTTAATCTAGGTGAAATGAAGGAATTGAGCTGTTTAATAGCATTTTTTTTTTTTAAAAATACAACCAAAATATATACAAGTACATAGTGAAACTACTGAACATTTCACAGAGAACATAGTACTAATCTCTTGAGACAAGTAGATATATTTCCTTCAGGGATAACCCCTAAACTCTTCAAGATGAAAATAATAATAGTAAAATGATATAGTACAGGCTGGACACTGTTAACATTGGCATACACAGTGAATAAAATTATTATAAAACTCAGGAAACAAGTCTAAATATTAAAGAAAATGCCTGCTAGAGAAAAGGTCTGCCATAAAAATAGCATGAACTGGTGCTCTTGGAAGTTTAGATTGTTCCTGAATCTATTCTAGTCATTGCTGTACACACAGAAGACCATGGGTTAAGTCAACAGTGATGCAAGAATTTGCAGTACAGCTTCTTACAGAGGAGTTGCATCTCCTTATTTGAGGGGTTGAATTTGTCCCTTGATTTTGAGGAATTGGCTTGAAGCTAAATAAAAGTTTCAGAATTAGTCACACATTTTCAGATCACCATGGCTCCTACATCAGAACAAGTTCAGTTGCCCCTGGAGGTGAGAATGTAGGAAGTAAATTAAAGCAATCTTTTGCCATTAAGCTAGTGTGTACATTGAGATTAATTGTTGGTGCCAGCAGGGCTTTGCTGTGAGGATGCTCTCAGCAGGGCTGCAGTCCCAACCCGTGGCTGTTGCTATACGGAAAAAAAAAAAAAACTGTCAGAAAAGGGGTGCAATGGCACCAAAAGAAGAAACACTCCTCGATGCAGCTTAAATTAATGCTAACTAAAATAAGGAATAGGTAGCAGGAGGGAGATGGCAGTGTTAATCAGCATAATGTAAGGCAGGGGACTGGAAACGCTCCACTAGGATCTGCGCCTGTAAGCTCGGTTTGTTTACAACAAACAAAATCTTCTCAGCTACTGTTACCGTAGCCATGGCAACAGTATTGAGGTTACATCTATCAACAAAGAGAGCAAAACAAAGATAAGGCTGGTGTTTAATAAAGATGAGCCATGATAATTATACACCAGGCAAAAGACGGCTGCAAAACGAATAGCCTGTGCCCCCAGTGCACGTGACATCACCTCTGCAACAATGGAAATTGGATAAACTTGTGACACCAGTGCCACCATTTCACTAATAGGTGGTCAAAAGGCACTGAGCACACTCCCACTCACTTTAAATATTACACAGAGATGCAAACTCCTTGCCCAGTTATTTATTCCCTATATAAGACATGGTGGTTCGGGTGCGACAGTGACATCTGAGGTTGTGTCAGAGAGCATAAGAGAAAAGAGTATTGCTGAGACTCACAAGCACAATTTATCCAAGTAAAAGAAATAATATATTATAAAGAAATATCATTTATACCCATTGGAATATATGCCAAATGCCACAGAGTTTTATCTGCATATCTGTTCACTGTGTTCCCATTACTTCCTTGCACATTTTGCAATTAGCATGAAATGTCCATGTGGTCCTTTGTGAAGAGGTCATGTGTGATTCAATTTCCTGGGAATGAAGTCATCCTCTCTCAGGATGAGAGACTGAACAGTGGGAGTCTTCAGATGCCCTCTCCCTGCTCCCCATTCCATGGTTATAGACATTCATAAGTTGTGTTCCAGAAATGGAAATAGGAGTAGGAGATGAAAGGATGTATGATGGGTGACCAAGGAAGTCTTTGTTCTTGTTAATCACCTAGTACATATTGGTCCCTTCCTAATCTGAGGAGGCTCTTTGAGAATGAGTCAAGATAAATTTTTGGAGGACATTTTGTCACAGGACTTCTGTTAACCCGTACAACAGGTGAAAGGAACCCCAAAATTCAAATAATTTGAGTAAAAGATCAAAGTTCTTTCAACCTATGGTGTTTAATGGAATTCTAGTTAACTATGTCAAAAAACTGACCCATCATTTGGCCACCTGGCCTCTGGGAAACTCTCAAGAAGGGCAAAAGTCCCTTTTAGTCCCAGCCCATATCTGACAATCCCAAGTAGATGTTCAGGATGCCACAGGATATATTAGATGTAATTTAGATATAGCCACCTATATTTAGAAAAAATGAATTCCTCTCTCAACAGCTGTCACCTTGCTTTAGATTTTACAGTATGGGAATTTTTTAAGATAGATTTTTTTTTTTAAGATAGTTTTTTTTTTTATTTAAGTTCACTTGTCTTTAATCATCTAAAAGCTAGGAACTCAGTGTAAGAGATTAGTTGACCAGACTACTTCTTTAGCAGCTACAGAAAAACTGGCACCAGCAGAAACCCATTCAACACATCTAAAGGTAGATGTCTAATATGAGTCACTCTCTAGAGGTTTTCTGCTGAACAGAGAGAAAGACTAAATGACTAACTTAGTACAGTAGATATTTCTCCAGTGGCCAAGTCAAAATGAGATAAAGATCATTCATAACTTCTTGTAACAATTCCTTAGTTTTATTGTAATGGATCTATTATTTTGAAATAGTTGGAGGCACCACTTGGAATTGTTTTCCTTTGGGAACTGCATCCAAACTACAGTTGCAAACTGTGTCTGGTAAATCTTCCTCTGGAAAGGTGAAGACTGGTGAAGACAGGAATGATTCCTGTGCTCCTGTCTTTCTGGGTATGTGAAATACTGCAAGTCTCCAACATACAGACCCCCCGAAATAGGATGATAATGTGACATAAATTACCAGTTGCAGAATTCGTTTTGTCTTTGTCCCAGAGGATTTCCCACTGGAGGACTTCAGAGGTCCCTTTTCTTCTCCATCAATTGAGCAGAAACCTACGTACTTATTTTAGGAGTGTTGCTTCTTTTGGCCCGTAAAATTGAAGTCTCTGTTGTGTGTCTCAGGTCAGCAAAATAAATCCTTCCCAATGACTTATATGGCACTTTTTTTCCGGAATTTTTTACACCTATTTTTTCAAAAAAATTTAAATCCACACACATTAATTTATGGCATATTTTGTTTCTGATTGATCACTGTTAGGGCTGAAAGATGGACATGAACTTCCTGCTTCCTCTACACCCCAATAACGTGTGTCTAACACTTCCCATGGAGCATTCCAAGCTGGAAGAGTTTGTGGTTGATTGTCTTCTCTTTCATGAATTGAAAGTTCCCAAGCATCTCAAAACATTTTGTTAAATATTTTGGTTTCCTGTCTAATCACCGAGCAAGGAGGAGGTTGTTCATGTTTCACAATGCACTCTCCTCCAGGTATTTCTCTGAAGCAGAAACATTTTTTTAAACTTTAGGCAACAAAATGCTCCCTCCATGTATGTATTCCCTGAGACAATTTTATTCCAGAGGATGTCTTTACAAAATAAGTTTGTCCCTTAAGTGTATATAAATACACTATAAATAATTTTCAAAAATGAGTATGAATTGAAGTAGGAAATGAGAAAAAGGAAAATGAACTTTTGCTGAGACTAAATAGACACATGCAGTTTAGTTACTGGCCTTGAACCTAGAACGGCTAATTTAATTACTGAGACTCCCTATCTCTGACAAAGCAATTTATCCCTGTGTTCCTACACTAAACTAAAGCTGAAACATGTTGTCATTCAAATTTACTTTCTCTCTTTTTTATTTTCATGTTGTAGGTTTGCAAACGGAGAAAGCTTGTTATTAACTCTTCCTACTAAACGTACAGTATGCCGTAATATTCGTAAAAGCACTAACGAAGGACATGATAGCTTACACAGATTTGCTACATGGATAAATTGGGTTTCTATGGATGGAATTCAAGCTGAAACCCTCCATGTTGTCTGTAGGATGCCTATAACCCTGCACTGCATCCTCTTCATGCCAATATTTCATAAAGTCTTAACCAAAAGGTGTTAATGATGTCCAGATCTCTGTCCCTAGAGATGCTGCAAGGTGAGGCAGCAACACAGGGGGTATAACTGCAGGTCACTGCTCTGACACTGCTGCTGTAGCTGTCTCCTGCCATGGATTTTGGGCCTCTTCCCTCACATGCTGCTGTAATGGAGAGTTCAGCCCAAATCATAGGTGCAAGTGCAAGGATACAGCTTGCCCTAACTTTAAGGAGCTATACACAACCTACAGTGTACACATGTCTATGTATAGTTTAAATGCAGCCAATATGTGTCTAAGCTGATGTTTTAACCTGTGTCACTAACTTTATTTGCTGTAACAGGAGCTTAGGCAACTGACTAGTGTACAGATCCATGTAGCTGAGAAATAATCTAAGGGCAGGCTGAGCCCTATCTACTGTGCCAGAGGAATGCTCAAGGCAAAAATGAAAATAACTTCAGAGTTTATTAGACATAGATGTAGGTCTTGATCTGCAGGATGTAAGGGTGAGGTTAGGTTATGAAGAAAAATCATGAGACCTGCATTGCTCTGCTCCACTATTGCCCTCAACTGGTGCAGTGTTTCAGCGGTGTTCAGACCCAGAAGAGATCAAAATCCCCTGCAATATATACCAAAAATCTCTGGCAGATATACATGTTTATATAAACTAGAAAATATTCAGCTTTCTGTTAAGGCTTTACATCATAGAATCACAGAATCATAGAATGGTTTGGGTTGGAAAGAACCTCGTAGATCATCTGGTTCCATTCCCTGACATGGGCAGGGACACCTTCCACTAGCCCAGGTTTCTCCAAGCCCCGTCCAACTTGACCTTGGACACTTCCAGGGATGGGACAGCCATATCTTCTCTAGGCAACCTGTGCCAGGGCCTCACCACCCTCAAAGGCAAGAATTTCTTCCTAAAATCCAATCTAGCCCTTCCCTTCTGTCAGTTTAAAGCCATTTCCCCTTGTCTTATCACTACATGGCGTTGTAAAAGCATCCTTAGGAATCATCAGGCCGGGAGTCAGACTTTTACGCATCTGTTCACCAAACTGACAAATCAATAGATAAGAGATGGTAAAAACCTAGAAAACTTGAAGTCCTTTTCAGTCTGTGGCTACCTGCTGCCCTCCTGATTGCCCTTAACTTGCCTCCAAAGGGTTGGTGTTTGGGTTCAGAGGGATACCTTGGGCTGCCTTACCAGATGGCCAGGAAAAAAAATCTCCACATGAGTAATGGAAAATCTAGGCTGAAACCAAGGGCAGTGAGGTCTATTAGACCGTAGACTGATCTCTAGAGAGAAACAGTGGAAACTGTTGCATGACTCATTTCAAAGTGGACTGAAAAAAGTAGTGGAAAATATACCTCAGGGAGTAATCTTGCATTGGATGAGGGATAATGTGATTTACACTAACAGGTCTTTTCCATCTTTAATTTTGATGAATCTATGATCCCCAGAAAAAAACAGGCTTATTCCCTCAGTTTTATATACCACAATCTGGAAGAGAATATGACAGAAGTGTTTGGGGATATGATCTTTCATACAGCCCTGGTAAATGCCAGAAATCAAGCTGCCAGCACACAATACCATTTTGTCACTGACAATGATCTACACAATAAAACAGATGAAAGATTTGTGATGCTGGGTCGGTTCGAGGAGAGTATTTTGCTTTTCTTCCCCCTTATTAAGTGAAAGCTCAGGCCACGTGACCCATGCAAAACCTCTGCAATAAATACAGAAAATTCATTCCCATTACTTCCATTTCACCATGCATTGCTCCTTCTAATTTCTCTGTCCCAAGGCCTGTTTGTTAATGTGATGTTGTCTGCTTTGTCTGCAAGAACATTAAAAGATACTTTGACTCATTGTTTTTGCCTTAAGTGAGCACTTTTGCTACTCCTTTCATAAAAGACAGGAGTCACCATCTTTGGGTTTTTGTGGGTTTTCTTTTTTTTTTTTTTAAACAAACAAATCAGGCTAAATCACTGGAGAGCTGCATTATTCTGAACAATTTATGAGACAGTCTGCCTCACTGTATTTCCCTGTAGAAGGGATTGGGCTGATTTTATAAATGATTTATTGTTGTTTTCTTCTGTAGGCACCAATAGACTAGACAGAAAAATCAAAGTAAATTGAGTGCAAAATAATCCGTTTTCTTCCTTTACAGTGGGATTACACACACATCTGTAGGCATACACTAAATTTTGCTAAGATTTGAAAGCAACTGGTTAATGAAAGGGAGGCTAAAAAAATACCAACATAAAAATGTGTGATGGACTGACATTTCTGGTGAACATAAAAAGTGGCAAGCAGAAAAATTTACAGCTGCCTGTGGAGAGAAACCAGCTTGTTTACTCAGTGGCTCAAGAGCTGATTAGGTCCAGGTGGCTTTTCTTTTCTTTTTTTTTTTTTTCGTTTCCCCCTTGGAAATTCTTTCCTGACTGTTGGAGGAATTGCAGCAGGTAGTAAATTCTGATTGACTTTTGATTTGACTGCAGGTTAATATTTGTATTTAATTTCAACCAGGAAACAAAACAGAACAAAACAAATCCCCTACATTCAAAGGGGCAAAGCCCAAGATCATTCAGGCCAGTCCAGGCATGTAATGTTTACAACTATCTGCCATTCAAAAGTCAAACTGATCAACAAGGATTATTCTTACCCAATTGTAATTTTGTCAGACATACTGAGGAAGGTGAAAAATCATCTGGCTGTTAGTCCTCGAGTTCCTATCCTTAATCCATTATAATTTAGTAGTTCCTAAACTAACTTTTTAGTCAGTTTAGTCATATCTAGGAGACTACAGATGCACACTTAAAATAAGGATGCCACTTGGTAATGCTCTTTCCAAACGACAAATATTTTAATATGAATTTTAAATGAAGATGTCAGTTAAGTTATATTTATACTTTCATTGTCACACTCTGTTGAAAATACTTTGCCAGAACAACACAACCTAATGATAAGCCATTTTTTTTCCCCCCAATTATAGAGAACAATGTCAACTTGCTAATAGAGCATCATGTCTATGTTGACTGATCAGAAATGTACTGTTAAATGTACCATTTTGTCTGTACTCCCAGTGAGCAAGAAACCACAAACTCATCTTAATTTTACAGAGACAAATTAAAAGTCAAGCATCTTCATTACGGTGCAGCTGTCGTAAAAACTGAGATAGAAAACAGAAGTGAAAGTATTTTCAAATCACATCCATATTGGCATCTCACAACTGCAGCCTGATTGTATTGTTAATTAATTCTCTAAATGCACAATAAGCCAAAGAGACAATTTATAAAGCATACTTGTCATTTAATTAGTAAATTAACTTTTTATCTCCAACGCTTTTTCATTTAATTAGTGGATACTGAAGGCCAAGATAACACCAGCTGGAGTTTCTAGAAAGAAAAAATAATTTCATTTATCTAGTCAACAACTTTTAGCAGAGTGGTCTGTGAGTTCTCTTCTGTCTGGTTATTTATGCTTTGCCATAATAGAGCAGAATGCGGAAATAAAATTTCTAAGATGAGTTAATGTTGTAATTCGCAAGATCAAGTTTGTAATTATTCATGTCTTCAGTTTTTCTTAATTATACTCGACTTTTGTACTGCCATGTTACTCACATGAAGTCAATTAAATGTACAAGTGTTTCTTGGACCAGACCCTTTGTATAAATTAAGGAGATTTGGAAATTGCTCTCTGAAAAGTGACTTGTTACAAGATGCTCTGTTCTGAGCACATATGGAAATGAAATGAAAATAGAAATGACTAGCTTGAGACACTGTAAATCTTAAATGGTTCTGCAGTTTTGTACAAACTTCTTTAAATATGACCAAGTTTCTAAGGGACACTCTACCTGAAGTTTTAAATGACCCAGAGATATTAAATGTTAGATAGATGTCTTTCTCATTCCAGAATCAGGAATAGGTTTATATTTTCATGATTCTCAGCCTTGACCAGAAGTTATGTTTTTTTTTCTTTGAAAACACTCGTTGTGTTTCAAACTTCTTTCTTCAAAAACCCTCAAGGGATGGAAATGGAGGCTACTCCCTCACATGAAAAGTCCAGAAAGCACTCTCCTAGGAAATGAGCAGTTTTCTCCACAGGCTGAAATGATGCAAAACTGTGTCTCCTGTTCAGCAGAAGCTTTTCTTAGTCGCAAGGGGAGGCATATCTAGATAAAACTGAGGGATAAGAAATCCTCCATGTTTCATTTGTTGGGGTTGTGCCAAGTTTTCAGAATTTCAGGCTTGCTCAGAAGTACATACATTTTATTTAAGTATCAGTTCAAGGTTCTAAGTATTTCTGGATGCTGTTCTTCTTTTTTTTTTTCACTGATGCGAAGTGAAGATAATATCACTTTCCTGTCTCACTGGGTGTTTGAAGTATTCTGGAGTGATGATAGACATGGAATATATCCCTTTTCCCGTGCCTACCATGTAAAACTCACTGAAAAAAAATCTTATATTCCATAGGTAGAGTATTTAAACAATGTCTGTTGTTCTTCTGACTCTCTTTTTATGTTCTGAAACAAATATTTTGATACTAGCAGTATTTTCTATGAGCTTCAGATTGAGAGGAATCTGCAGCTTCTGACTAGTTGACTTTAAAAGTCAATTTCCCCAGCCATGGGGAAACAACTCAAAAATACGAGAAAGAAAATGTAAGTTGTGCAACAGAGACACACTGTCAATTAAAACTAATTCATCCTTTATATTTCAACAATAAAGAGGCTTCAGTGTATGGTGCCATGGCTGTTGTGTAATTTTAAAGCAGATTCTTCCCCTTGTAGAGGAAGGATCATGATGATCTATTCTGTAATAGATATTGACAAAGTCAAGAATTCCTGCTCTTAAAAGTCAAAATTGCCCTAAGAGGAAAATCTTCAGCTATAAGATATTCAAGTCAAACAAAAAAGAAAAATAAATATTTACAACCTCAAGGCAATCAGGCAAAATGCAAAATTGCACATCAGATTGATTGGCCCAATTCTACACAGAGAAAGAATACTCTCAAAAAATGCTGTAAGTCAGTCTATATTAGTGTTTTAAATCTGGTGAAGAATTGATATTTGAAATACATTTGTCTCTACACATATGTGCAGCCTGTTTTCAGAGAATATTTAGGAATTACTGCAACTGACATACTCTCAAGAAGGCAAAAAATCAGAGGTTTGAGTTCAGATATGCCTTCTAGTTATTTTACTATCCTGATAAGATATGCATCTTATAAGATACAGTTTCTGAGAGGCAAGTTTTCATCTCACCCACCCCTATACAAAAGCTGGAGGGACTATCGAGGGTGAAACCTGGCACTGGACTCTTGAGATGTTTCTAGTTATCTTGCTTCTGCATATTCTGACAGAACCATGCAAAGAAATTTCTCATTCTACTATGTATATTATTTTGATTTGGCTGATTTTTTTCTATTTACTTTTTTATCTTTTCTCTTTTTTTTTTGTTTTTTATTTTGACATGAAGGCTGCTCTGCAGTAATGTAAAGTAATTCCAGCTAATATTTTTTGGTACTTGTAATTGAGAAAGTCTGCTAAACGTTATGAATGAATGCTGGAGAGTTACCTGTTAGCACAATGGTATCCAAGACCCCATCACAAAACAGGTGGCAGCACAGTTAAGAGCTGTATAGAATTTTAGAATGGTTTGTGTTGAAAGAAACCTTAAAGATCATCTCATTTCAGCCCACCTTCCATGGACAGGGACACTTTCCACTGGACCAGGTTGCTCAGATTGTTTCATTATACACTAACAGTGCAGTGATTCACCTGAGATGGGGGGAAACAGCGTTTTCGATACCTGAGTAAAAGATGGTTCAAAAAGATGCTAAGACAGAACTAATTTCTTGGTAGTTCGAGAAACCAATATCCCCCTCTCCCCTGACTTTTCCTTCTCTGAAAGTAAAGGATTAGCAGGAAGTTCCTGAGTCAGGAAGAGTGGAGCCAGAAGGGAGGTGTGAGAAGAGAGCAGGATTTACTTCTGTTCTCACCAAGGAGTACATGAGAAAGGTGTGAGTGGTGACAACCTCTTTTACCTTTTCCTGCACGCTGTGAGCCTTCCACGGCAGCACAGTCATCTTGGAAGATCTCTAGGGAAGGTAGAGCATTCCTGGTACTTTTTTGGGGTCACTGCCTTCTTGGACTGGGGACAGGAGGGGAATGGAAAGGTGAGAATGCGAGCCGTACCCTAAGGGTTATTTTGAAGCTTTCACACTTTCAGAAGTACGCTGGAAAGACAGAAAATGTTGGGAAAAAAATATAAAAAAAACCCTAGGAAATGGAAAACATGCCTAAATTTGATACATATAAGAGGTTCATTATTTAATTTGTCTAAGGGAAAATTTAAAGAGAAAGATTTAATGTGACCTGGATATACAAACATGCTTAAAAAACTATGAAAAGTAGATCTTTAATATGAATACCTAAGGCTTGAATTTTCATCAGTTGAGAAATAAGTAAGATGGTCTTTTTGTATAACCTGGAAGAAGATTAGTGTTAGAAAACAATACCTGTAGATGTATGTTGATTTCTCCGTTGTTTAAAGTCTTTAAATCACCATCTTGGACATCTTTCACAGAACAGATTTTTTTGGCAATTTAAGTGTATTTATTTCTTTAAAGCAACGACTTAACATTTTGTTAAACATGCAAGTTCATCTATAACCAAACCGAAATATTTTCCTGTCAGATATGCCCATTGGTTGAAGAAGCTCCTGAATTCACTTCTGAGAGAGATGGGAGGAAACACTGTACCACACAATGCCATAGATGGTCCAACAACACCAAGTTTTCTAGCTCCCCATTTCAGTGCACACGATGTACATCCAAATCCCCTTAACTGCAAAAAGTATAACATGCTTTGAGAATCTAAGTGATTTTGTTACTCAGTAGGTATTTGTATCCCTCATCCCGCTGCTTTAAATGTGGTTTATCTGTTAAAAAGATTTTATGGGGCCTTTGAAAGCTTTTGAAATTCCAAGACATAGAATTATACAACTGTGAATTTCTAGGATAAAACCCTTATTTATGAGTTACTATCAGATGTTATGTGAAGGTATTTGTTTTAAAACTGTGATTCCATAAGTGTATAATTATAACATTATTTGTTTATGTATTTGTTTTATTTCTTAATATACACCCAGATGGTGGTTTCTTGAAATCATGTTTTATATAACTGAAGATTATTAATTTGTCTAATTTCTGCATTTTGTTTTATCTCCCTTTTTGTATGTGCTGAAAAAAAATTCTCTTCCATTTATTAATGTTCTAGAACGAATTATCTTAACAATTACAGAATTTCCCATTCAAAAATTTTCATGTGGATTTCAAACCTAAAGGATTGTTCTGTGTTTTACTCTATTAGCCTCCTTCCCTGTGTCATGGTTTGAGAGCCCCAAAATCCAATTCCCTAGTCCAAGCCCCCTCCCACATCTCAGCCCAGTGTGAGATGGGTTTTCCAGATACCACACGAGACTCAAAATGGGGGAAAGGGAATATATTACAATGACTGTACAAATAAATACTACAATACATAATATACAATCTTAGCTATCTCTACCATGACATAAAAGTATTTACAATGGATTAAATCTCTTCTCCCCTCCAAATAAAAGTCCAGGAGGGAAGAAGGAAAAGATCCTTTCTGCTGTCAGAGCAGCAGTGTCTCTAAGGCAGCAGGTTCTCTTCTTCTCATGCAGCAGCTGTAGCTGGATCTCTGCCAGTACACACAAGGGGGGTATCCAAGCCCTCGTGGGCCTTCGTCTCCAAGTGAGGGTCTTCTCTTCCGTAGGCTCTGCTCACCCGGACAAAGTCACTTCACTACGGTCATACCACAAAGTGCAGGGGTCTTCGTGACAGTCCCCATCTTCAGGGGATTCAAATTCCCCTTTGCAGAGCTCCGGTGCTCTGACTCAAAGCAGCTGGGGGGGTGGAGGGGGCAAAGGCCCCCCTCTGCATTCCTTTGGCCATCTTGGTCCAGCTTCCAGGACGCTTGAGCTTCTCAGCTCCTCTCTGCAGTGCTGCTGCACTTCACCCCTCCCTTCTGGGAGTGGTCTCCAAGGAGTTTGGGGGTTTTGATTCAGTTCTTACCCAAACTTTGTCTCTGTAGAGCTTAGTCTGCTCTCTCTGCTGCTGCTGCCTCTCTCTCTCAGCTCTCTCAGACAACTCTGTGTCTTCCTGCTCGCATGCTTGTTTCTTCTGCTTCTCCCTTATCTCTTGGTTCCTGCCACTTTCTCCGACCAGAGTTGTTTTTGCCGCCGCTTCTGCTGCTCACGGTGGAGAAAAAAACTTCCAGCTTCTCAGTCACAGACCTCAGTCCAGTTTAACACTCTTTCCGAGTTTCTATGACCCCAGACGGGGCCTGAGGGGCCGTGGCCCCCCCAGAGGGGCTCCTGCCCCTTCTGCTCGTGGCTTTCACAACATGGCCACTTCTCCAACAACAACTACAACTACTTTCTTTTCCAGTCTTAGTGTGATATGTTTATATTTTGCAGAAGCGCTCTGGCTCAAAACCTCAAGGGTTACCACCCCCTGGGGATTTACCATTTTATAGCTTCAGGGGGAAAACTGTTTTTCCCCCCACCACACCCTGTAAGATTTAAACCAGTACATATTATAAAGTACAATCATATAGGTATTGACAACTCCTTTTCTTCCAAATAGTTTTTTACTGGAGAAGGAAATTATCGGTATAATATTTATGACAAAATTGTAAAAAAACAACTTGTGCATGAAAAATTATTTGAACATTGATTTAGAACTCTCTAACATAAAATAATGAAGTTTCTTTTTCAAGCAATATCTAAGCAAAAATTTCCATAATATTAATACAGGTCTTGGAAATAAATGAATGACCTATCAAGTACGTAATTATATTTCCATGAGTTACTCTTAAAATCCAAAAGTTAGAAACCAGATTTATGATCCAGTTTATGTCATAGACTTGCAATTAGGGAATAAAACCAAAACCAGTTTGAATGCCAGAATCTAGTACAGAAAGAAGGTGGAATTTTGTTGCCTAAATCCAAAGCAATGCATCTGGGCATGTTACTCAAACGTAAAAGTCTTTCTGAAAGCTTCACACGTAGCCTTTTAATTTGTAACTAGCTGTGGAATCAACAGTAAGAAAAAGGTCCACTGAGCACCAGACCCAAATTCCACCTTGCTGAGACTTTGTGGTCCAATGCACTTTGTTTTGAACAGCAGGCCAGAAAAAAACATAAAAATGCAGTACTCAAGAAGAGTTTAAACTTGATGTTCAGGGAATGTTTGAGGTAGAGGACAGCTGTAGTTTAGAATTCTCCCTTATAGAGACACAATTGCTGACCTTTACTACAGAACTATTGATTAAAAGAGGACACAGTCCGGCATTTTGTTGACTATCCTTCAAACACAAAAGAAGGATGTGCGACCCTTGAGAAAAGGGGTCTTTCTGCTCGTTTTCAAAAGAGAGTTTCTGAACTTTGGATCGCAAGTGGATAAAGCTCAATTTTGCATTAAAAATTTACTCATCTTGCTCTTTTTGACTAGTTGTCTGACTGGAGCTGTTTTGGACCCCTCCCTTTATCTGACCCTTTGCTCTATGTACCTTATTGGAAATGCTGGGTTCCACTCAAGGGTATGACTTCAACACACACCATGTAGCTTTTAGACTTCAAAGGCCTTTCTGAACAACATGAAGAAGGATCTTAAGTAAGATTTTGTGAAGGAATAGGTATGGCATGTTGCTGAATTAATTTAATCCTGAGGTATACCAGGTATGTATGCAAAACCAGGTAACAACAGGACATCTTCTTAAATACAGTACCTGCTGTATAATTAGAAGCAAAAGCACTGCTGATAATGTAAGCTATTATGCAAGCTTAGTAAAGGTAGGGGAACAGACCTGACAGAAACCTGCCTATTCTTTTTTTCATTGTCATTCTTCTCTGTGCTAAAATCACATTATATTCATTCCAAGATTCCTATACTCTTATTTTCTTACCTTTTTTTACCTGCTCAGAATTTCAGATTTTCTTTATTTACCCACTATTTTGCTTAATCCAAGCTAATTATCACATAAGGGGGAGAAGGATTCTCAAACTAGTACCTGCTAATCTCATTAAACGGAGCTCTGGTTTTTCAGCATTTTTCCTTAGCACACAAGATGAAACACTGCTTGATGATTTGAATGGTAACTCTGTAAGAAAAACAATAGCTGAAGTCCTACACTTTCAGAGGCAATTCAGGAGAATCTGTTTTACTCAAGCAGTTGACAGAGACAATATGGTTTCCATAAAGAAATACCTTCCACCTCCAGTAACCAGAAGCCCAAGTAATGTGTATATTTCTATCTCCAGGAGAGCAATCTTGATCTCATGGTGGTTTCAAATATTGGATTCCTCTTTTCAGGGTAATGATATTTCCCATCCTGTGATTCCTTACAGCTCAAAGGTTCCCCAAAGCACCTTGTGGCTCACATGCATCCTAAACTGCTAATATTAAATTCCCTTGCAAGAAGAACAGGAAGGCAGCTGTCAGCTACATTTCATCAAAAGGCAAGAGGATCACTGTTTCATGTAACCTGGCCAACTCTAATGAAAAAGACCACTTTTGGTATTTGAAGTCATGTATGCTCTCTAAGTAATGGGATAAGGAGACTGAACAATTGTTATGAATCTCTCTTACTAATTCAGTTCTCGGTACCACAAAATGGATACTCGCATTATTAAAAAGGTAAGTGCCAGCACAAGTAATCTGTTCGACTAAGGATCTCTTCAGACTGCAGATCCCTCCTGAGAACCAGGAGTTCCTGAACTCAATTATATAAGTAAAAGTTGCTGAACATTCAATACATTTTTGAAGAGCTCTTAGTACAGATGAACTATGGATCACTGATGATTTAAATAATAGGGCACAACAAAGTGGAATATTCCTGGTTCTTGACGTCCCTGGGCCTGCTGGGACTGCATTTGTTTAAGGACCCAAAAATAGTATTCTGTGACTCCTATCATGTGAACTATTCAACTACCAAGATTTTTATCCAAAAGGGTTTCTTTTTCCTTCTGTAGAGAGGAATTTCAGTCTATGTCTCATTCACTTGCTATTAGATATATCTGTTTGTCACTAATAGTTTTTGATGGCTCCATCCAGAGAAAACTATCTTGATTGATCAAAGATATAATTCTTCTTATGACTACTCCATCTGCACATGAATATTGTATCAGCCCATTTCATAAACTCTATCATGTTCAAACTCTTTTCTATTTCTTCAATGATTGGTATGAGAGTAGAGGAAAATATTTTTTAAAAAAACACCTTTGTATTACTAGGCAATGTCTGGTTTTCATTTTTCCTACATTTCTTCCTGTGAAAAAGATTATTTCATTAAAATCTTTTTCTCACAGTTACAACCTACAATTTATTCAAGAACAGCAGTAATTCCATGCATTACAATCCTGTCAATTGGTCTCTCTGTTTCAAGGTTTGTACAAGAAATAATTTCCTGTTTAAACAAATTATAACAAAAGGCGAGACAAAAACTGAAGGCACCACAGAGAGTTCCTGTGAATCAATCTTAGGTCAGAGCTAGATGCTGCACTCACAGCAGCATTTCACTGAATATTCTGAATATTCTCAGTTGGAAGGGACACACAAGAGTCATAAAGTCCAACTCCTGGCCCTGCACAGGACCATCCCCAAGAGTCACATCGTGTGCCTCAGAGTATCATCCAAATCCTCCTTGGGCTCCATCAGCCTTGGTGCTGTGTCCACTGCCCTGGGGAGCCTGTTCAGTGCCCAACCACCCTCTAGGGGAAGAACCTGTTTCTAATATCCAACCTTAACCTCCTCTGACACTGCTTCAGGTCATTCCCTTGGGTCCTGTCACTGGTGACACAGAGCAGAGATCAGTGCCTGTCCCTCCTCTTCCCCTCCCCAGGAAGTTGTAACTGCAATGAGGTCTCTCCTCAGTCTCCTCTTCTCCAGCTGAACACACCAAGTGCCCTCAGCCGCTCCTCACACGGCTTCAAATCAAGGCCCTTCACCACCTTTGTTGCCCTCCTTTGGACACTCTCTAATGGCTCAATATCTTTCTTACATTGTGGTGCCCCAAACAGCCCCAATATTTGAGGTGAGGCCACCCCAGGGCAGGGCAGAGCGGGACAATCCCCTCCCTGGCCTGGCCAGAGGTGCTGGGCCTGGTGCCCCCAGGACAGGGTTGGCCCTTCTGGCTGCCAGGGCACTGCTGACTCATGGACAACTGGCCACTGACCCCCAGGGCCCTTTCCTGGCACTGCTTTCCAGCCTCTCATTCCCAGTCTGTTCATACATCCAGGGTTGCCCCATCCCAGAGGCAGAATCCAGTACTTTCCATTATTGAACTAAACTGAGATTTCCTAAGATTTAATCCTGTTTCTGAACAATACAACCAACACCACTCTGTTATACAATGCTAATAGGAAAAATTTCTGCTTTAAAGAAAGTACAACACTTTGACTATGTCCAGACGTTCATGGGTGCTGGCTAACAGATAGCTGTCATCTGTGAAAGTCCAGACACTCTTGTATACATCTATGCCAACTGTAAGTATGAGAAAAATTGCTTTTTGTGTTTCTCTCTATGTACACAATAATTTACAGTACATGAAGGTAGTGTGTTTGCTCAGAAATCTGAGCTAAATCATCCCTTGTGAACAGTCACACTGTATTTAAATTTAGACACCTCTCTTCTGTGTGGTTCTAGTACATGCTGCTTATGAGGTTCCCTGAGATTCCTTTCAGTGAAAAATGCCATGTAGAGTCAAATACTATAATATTGGTCTCAGTTTATATATTTTACTTTTTCAGAAGATTTTCTCCCAGAGTAGTCTGTGCACTAACAGTTAAATGAATGATTAGTGGTCCTCTCCAAGTAGTGATTAGCCTTTTTTCTAGAAGTGGGTTTCCTTGGCCCCAGAGACACAGCTGACATGACCTGTTAATTACCTCTAAGTGTGATATCAGCAGCAGCAAAGGAAGACAAAATATGGTTTGTGTTTAAGTATGCAAACAAATAAGACAACCTGAGTTCTGCTACTCTTTTTTCAATTACCAGAAGAAGGTACTTGTGTTTTTACATTGCTCTGAAGAAAGACTGTAGTTACATGATGCTCTCCTTGCCTTGAATATAAAAATGCATGCTCTTCAAAAAACTCTAATCCACCTCTGTGCATGGATTTGCTACAGGAGATCTGTGCTGTCTTCCAAGAGGTTAGTATGGAGGGAGCTGGGATTGAGAATTTAATTCCATAGGAACAAATGAATGAAGGCATGTTGTGTTGTAAAACAATAACGAAGGCATGAACTTTTCTGCTGCTCATTGGGAATGGAAAGGTATCGGATAGTACTGAGTAGGTCAAAATGTCTAGTGCCTGCTCTGTGTTTGCCTGCCTCCTATACTATAAATGTGGTGACAATTATCCCAAAAAACCTAAATAAAAAGTTCTGTAAAAGCAGGGTAAATATGAATTTCTAAATGCAGGTGGATGTGCTGAACAAAGCAAATGAAGATCAGGGAATAGCTAGAGGGGAATTATCTCTGCTAAAAAGGATCTGAGAGCTACTAAGGATAACAAAAATTTCTTGATATTTTCAATGTGACATATGATTTTCAACATATAAATAGAAATAACATCTTCTGTAACATAAGTAATTATTCCGATCTACCCTAAGCTGCTGGAGTATTAAACACTGGAGTATTTGATGCAGTTTTGGACTCCCCATACCAAGAGGAACATGAATAGTCCACAGAATAACAGCAAGCAACATACAAGGTCTGAAGACCATAGTCTGAGTTTCCTGATAGTGTGTAACTTTCCCAGTGTGTATCACTGACATATGCTATGACATACAATATGCTGAGCTCTCCAGTTCCAAACTCTGTGGTCTCCGGTTAAATGCACTTTATGTCTCTTCAATCTCTTTCTGCATACGCAGATAATCTCCCTTTTTTTTTTTTGGTAATAGCAATGCTGATGGTCTTTGAAGGTATGTCTTGCGTTTGTTTTGCATTCAGGAACATCTTGACTACCCTTGTTTTAAAGCTTCATTATCTGCCTTGTAGATTTCAGAGTTAATGTGCACATCAACAGCACAGTCATTTTAGTTTGGTGATGTAGATGAAATCTCTACTTAGTTAAAGGTTTTAGCTACTGAAAGAAGGAAAGAGGAGAATGGGAGACTTACACATTAGATCTGATTGTGATATTTTTCAAAAACAACAGATGTTTTACTGTTTTCTTGCAGGGGCTGATGTCAAAACGATAAAAAATAAAAAATAAAAGTTTGTATTCAGAAAATTCTCAGCACGAGCAATTACTTCTTTCTTTTAAATTTCGATTGCTCTAATTTACTTTTTTTCCCCTGAATTTGAAATATAAGTTAACACAAAGAGACTATGAAAATCAAACTTTATTTATTAACATAGAATATCAGAAATGCTTAACCCTCTTGAAAAAAATTATTTCTTTTCCCTTCTCAATTCATAATTATGCAAGACTTCAAGGTCCTTCCTCCTAGCCTGAGGTTAGAAAGAATAAGAGAACGAGGGAGGAGAGAAGGAAAAAGTAGGTATTTTTCTTGTTCACAGAGTTCAAAATAAGTTTTCCAACCAGTTTTCATGAGACCATCCTGTAGTACATCAAATAGCCTTCAAATAACTTTCTTGATGAGAAAGAGGTATCTGAAACAATGAAAATTAACAGATCTGAAATAAATTCAGGCATTGCTAATTGCTCATGATTTATTAAAAGTAAAACCAAGAAAGAAGACCTCCAAATCTGGACAACTTAATAAAATGTATCAGGTTTGATCCTTGGCCTGTGACCTTGCAAGGCTGACCTTGAACAGGGTGTAACTAAAAAAGGAAACAGATCTTGGCTTCCTGAGTCCTCAGAGAATATGTAATCTATTATAAAATTTAATCAGCTATGAAGCCAAGATTTATTTAAAGTTAAAATATATATTCTCATTTTATATATCACTATAGATGTACTCAATATATGTGCAGAGACTTCAAGATTTCACGTGTTCCTTTCTAATGCAAATGTTACAGTTACCCCTGTAAAAGTGAATTTTATGGTACGTGAACATGAATAGACTGACTTGACTTGGCTAAAAATGTTTGGCACTGAGCCTTGTTCATCACACAGCATCTGAGAAGTATGACTCTGTTAACCTCATTGCTCAACATCCCTTATTTTTTTCATGTATAATTTAAAAGAATTATATGAAAAAGAAGCAACTGGTTAAGTAAGCGTGATTCTGTTTCCAACTTGCACAGAAATAAAAAAAAAAAAAAGGCAGCCTAGAAAGCAAAGTACTTGATCATATTTTCCCTCTGGAAATAAAACTTTATTAATATTAATATAATATCTTCTTGTTATCTCTTTTCTAAAATGTTGCCCCTTAGGTATATATCAGAAGCTTTGCAGCTACTGCTTGTCAGTTAAATCTGAATATCTCTGCTGGTTTCCCATTGGGTTACTCATATAAATTATTATTTTATAACTCTATGTGTATACATTTATGTGGGTTTGTGTGTGCATGCTCTTTTTTATTACAAAACCTTTAACTTGCAATAAATAAAGATATACATTAACAGCTTATAAGGCCTGTGGTAATTTTTTTTTCTGTATATGTTTTAATCTTGCATGCTGACACATCAATCCCTCAGTAACTGTCTTGCATATTAGATTCTTGTGTGCTTTCTAAAAGGCAAGGTTAAAATTCCCTTCCTCTTACAGACAAGGAGAGCATTTCTCTGTTAATAATTCCCTAGAAAAGAGTAAAAATTTAGAGCATTAACATAATATCCATTGTTGCATTTTTTGCCCACATAAGTAGAATTTTAAATGAAAACTGTTGAAATTTGAGGATCTGATAATTTCTCTTTTTCTCTCTTTTTTGGAGAAAAGAAAAAAGATTTCTGCAGGAAAAGTACTAACCTCGAAAGAAGAAAAAAAAGTATAAATTACCTTCTAAAGTTAAAAAAAATATGGATTTTCTAAACAGCACTATCTATAGAAAAAGTTGATATTTTTAGATTTCCATGCAAAACCTTCCATGAGACAATAAAGCGTGTTGTCATGAGGTGTTTCACAAATCTGTAAGATTTTGGATGTAGCAAAGCCTTTGTGCTCAGAAAATCTGTGTTATTTACGTTGTGCTATAATTTGTAGAATAAATAATTAATTATAAATATATTAATGAGCAGTTTTAGATCTGTAAGCATTTTGATATTCTTTTCTTCTTTAGATCCTTGAACCTTTAATGTATCTTAATCTGGGAAATGATCAAACTTTTAATACCAGTAAATAGGAGAAATAATAATTATCCAAAACTATTGTAGCAGTAGGGACTTTTGACTTCATTTGATTCTCCAAGACGAATCCTCAGGACGCTTCCTTTGGTTGCAGGGAGCCAGGATACGGGGGAGAAAGGCTTCAATAAAATATTAGTTTCCCCACACTGGGGGAATTCCACACAGACTGGGTGCTGGCAGAGCAGTCCTCAACCAGATATTATGTACATTATACTTTTTATGGTAAGATCTTCTACTGCTGTCATGGTACAGGACTACACTTCACCTGAGATTTCTGCAAAACTCCCAAAGGAATTCATGTAATCTCTGCTATTTCTTCCATTCCAGGATCAAAATTTTTCCTTGATGTTTTGTGTGAAGCTTCCCACAAGGCTACATCTAGCCCTTGTGGATGGGTTTTCCCCTATATTCACATAAAACCAGCATTAAGCTTGACATTTAGTGCAGAGAATAAGCGGAAATTAACCTTAAGTCTCTAATTGAGTAGGAAAGTAATTCTGTAATAAAATCTAAAACACATCTTGATTGTAATCAAGAAGGAGGGGGGGAAAGATACCATTTAGTATTTAATAATAAGTAGCACGTACAGCTTTAGGTATGCAATTTCCTTGGGTGGCATTAAAATGAAATGCAAAGCGCATAAAAACAAAAAATCCATTCAAGTGCCTTATGGAATCATAAATTGCAATGACATTACAACGAGAACAACATGATTTGCCCAGTCAAAAGCAATTATGTTAGGGTAAAGGGGAAAAACAAGAAAGCTGTGGTCATCATAAACATTGTCAGCCCAAATCTGCATCTCTGTGCCTTCTAAGCCAAGTTGCTTTACTATTTTATTTGAGTCTCAAAAAAATTGGTTTTTTTCCTTGATGAAATGGGCCTACCATGTCTGAAAAAATGAACTTTCTGTCCAGTTCATCTTTTTAACTGTTCATACTGAACAGTTATTTTGTTTTCCTCTATTTTATCCCTGAAATGCTCCTGTTGATTGCTGTATATCATACTGCAGGCACAGGCGCAATTGCATAATGAACTGATATAATCTAATGAGCACGTTAACCTTCAAGCCAATCAAAAGGCCTATTTGTCTTTTATACATATCAAATGTACTGTGCCCTGAGTTTCCTCTAGAGGTCTACTTTTGATGTGGGTTGTGCTTTAATTGAACCTGTAATTAACAGGACAAGACTTCTTTTCGCTTTCAACACAATCGTTCCTGTAAGTCAGTCTTGAAGGATGCTGCACACCTTTAATTGGCAATCATTGAAACTTCAGGGTGCTCAGCACTTCACAGAAGTGCTCAGCACCTTGAAATTACTAATAAATAACAAAGGGTTACAGCAGATGAAAAAATCAAACACTCTGTCTTTTTGATCACAACGT
>NW_016690257.1:3003566-3051480 GCF_001604755.1 Lepidothrix coronata | reverse complement strand
TTTTTTTTTTTTAGTGCTAGGAAAAAAAAAAAAACTCATTGAAAAATAAATTTGCAGGATATGCTAGCGAAGTTGAGGCATATAAGGGACTCTTGGAGAATATTCATGGGTACTTTAGATGGAGAACAGCACTAAGATCCTACAGTTTTGAACTCTGCATCTCTATCTGTCACCGATATGCTGTAGTCTTCTCAGGAGACTCATATCATCTCCATATTTTTTAGTTTATTTAAGTTTTCTCAAGGAATCAAAGATTATAATATCTAACTTATAGAGATCTTAGAAGGCCTCTGTACATAAGGGAAATTTATGGATAGATTTTCATCCCATGACTCTGGGATGAAAAATTATCCTTATTCTGGAAATGATGAATCTGTTATAATTAGCATGAATAAATGTGATGTTGATTTTAACATTTCTGTTGGAAGCATAACACTATATTAATTTTCTTCAAAACTGCGTTTTCAAGAATGAAAAAGGTTTATGCCTCTATTGAAACTGCAATAAAAATAGGGAGAAGCAGATAAAAAGGAATTCTAGTTAATATCATCTCAGAGACAAGTTTGCATGCATAATACAAATGTAACTTACAGACTTAAAAAAAAAATTTAAAAAATGTGTTAAATGTGGCAATTTTGGAGAGACTTTATTATGAATTTTGAATTCACCTGACCTGAATTTGCCAGTGAGGTGACCTCCCTTAAGTCTGCCTGCTAATTTCACATCTAAGATAAATAATGGTACATTTTTTCTCCACAAAGTCATATTTTTGCAGCTCATCATTTATGTAATACTTTGCTTCTTCATGTGCTAACCGTATCTGTCCCAGTCCTACAGGCACTGCCTTCTGGCTAGATCCTTTCAGTTCCACGGCAGCTAAGAAGTCACTGTGCCTCTTGATGGACAGAGCTGATGAATTTTGAAATCAAAAAAGTACCAGCTGTTTCTACTTCTGTACAGTTGAGTAGGTCTGGCACTCTTTGGTCAGCAACCAAACATCAGTGTATAAAAGCAGCAGTGGATACAGGTAAAATTCACAACTGTCAGAATCAGCCAAAACTCAAAATTCACTGGGAAAGAAGAGAAAGAACCTATTCCTCTGGTGCCTCAATGGTCTGAGCTGCTGGGAGAAAGTCGGATTCATGAAGTTGTTGTGATGTGATGTCTGTGGAATGTAAAGAGCATCATATCCTCAAGCAGATGGAATCACACAATGATACACACAGAGAATCACACAATTGTTAAGGTAGGAAAGAGCCTCTGAGATCATCAGGTTCAACCATTAACTCAACACTGACAGGTTCACCACTAAACCATGTGCCCAAGAACAATATACACATTTTATAAACACCTCCAATTTTATAAACACCTCCAGGTGGACTCCACAACTGCTCTGAGTCTCTTTCAATGCCTGAATACCCTTTCAGTGAAGCAATTTTTCCCAATATTGAGTATAAATCTCCCCTGGGGAAACTTGGGGCCATTTTCCCTCATCCTGTCCCTTGTCGCCTGTGAGAAAAGAGTGACCCCTCCATCTGGTCTACAACCACCTTCCAAAGCCATCTGATGTCTACATGGGGTCTCCCAACCAGCTAGCAGTATTCTCTTCAAAAAAAAAAGGAAAATAAGGGACAAAATAAGACTATAATTACTGAAAGGATTCAGTCAGTGACTGATACTTGGTCTAGCTACAGTAAAGCAACTGAGTCTAATGGAAGGTGTCCCTACCCATGGCAAAGAAGTTTGAACGAGACGGTCTTTAAGGTCCCTTCTAAACCAAAGCATTCTATGACTCTATGAAAATTACGTTTTCTCTCTCAAGGCAAATTTAAGCTGTGTTCGCCAATTTCTCAGTGGATGGGGCTATCAGTGACCGTCACCAAGGGCCTGGGGGTACTCAACGTGTTCTGTCTTTCCCCGAGAGACAGCTGCCACACACCGCCGTGTTCCTGAGCTGTTTTTGCTAATCATAGGAGTCAATCAGCGTGTTTCAAACGTTCCTTAGTAGTTACTAGAGGGAAACTGTGAAAGTACACATTTGGCCTTGAAAACAATATTTCAGGGGCCAGAAGGCATTTAATTCACATCATATTGCAAGGGCACCACATGTTTTGACAGGCCCTGAGAGAGGTAATTCAATGAGCATCACTTTAATGATATATGATTTAGACAGCTATTTTTTCCTTTTGTCCTCTCTGTGACCCTGCTGCTTTCTCCTTTCTTTTCAGTGCTGCCACAGACTCACTGTCACAAAGATGTCAAATCTGTAGCCAATTGTGTCCTTGCTCAGAGAATAATAAGCAAAAGATAGAATTAAATGTGCAGATTGCTGCACAGTTTGCAAATCGAGGTAAAGGAAATTAATTCGGTTCCCTAATTCTGCTGCTTGTCCAAGGCATAGGTTAGACATCCAGGGCCACGTTTATCCCTGCCAAAAGCCCATCAAAATCAAAGGAGTTTATTGGGAAGAAATTTTTCTCAGTGCAAGCAGATGTTTAAGAGGGTGGAATTATTTGGTTTATCATTTAAAATTGGTTCAAACAGTGAAATGAGTGGACAGGTAGATTTTGTGTATAAGTATGAGAAGAGATGCTATTTTCACTTATTATTCTTACCTCACTGCTGAAAGCCAGAATGGCAATGTGAAAAGCACTGTGCAAGGATGAAACAAAAAGGTACCTTCCTATACTAGAAAACTTCAACTCTAACTAGTAATAAATTAGATAAATTTGCTTTTGTCTATCTGAAATTCAAACAACTAGGGTTCTCTCTCACAACACGTGATGTCATTCAAGGCATAAAATTTTCAGAGAGGTGAAACAATATAATTTTGAATACTTTCCAGAAGACCTGTGGCCTCTGTGATGAAACAACTGGGCTTCCTTTCCTTTCACAGCTCAGTTTTGATCTGTAAGGTGTTAGCCAACCTAAATAAAGACGCTGAATCAGGTCTCATTGTGCGGGTTGGTCAGGATCCATCACATTCATAATAAGCTGCAGAGAATCAACGCTCATAGGAAAGCAGATCAATGAGCACGGGAATGCCATACTGAATAATATCATTATTATTTTCTGGACTCTTGGAAGGGATAGTCTGCAACACATCTAGTGCATCAACTGAAAAGCTACAATGGAGGACCATATAGATTATATATGTAGGATTTTGACTGATTTTTTCCTTATTCCCACAAATATTTATTGAATGAAGGGCGGAGTGCTTATGCAGCCCTGCACTTTTCTGCATTCCAACTGAAGAGAGAATTGAGTAATTTAATGTTATTTTCACCTTGACAGTGCATGCATCCCCATGACTTAAATTACACACTTCTCACCAGTTGCTGGATAAAGAATTTTGACAAAATAGAGTAGAGGTTGGGTATAGGGTTTTTTTGTTTGGGTTTTTGTTTGTTTGGGTTTTCTTTATTTGTTTGAGGTTTTGGTTTTTTTTTTTTTTTTTGGTTTTGGTTTTTTTTTTTTTGAGGGGAAACGTTTGTTTGTTTGGGGGGGTTTGTTTGTTTGGGTTGAGTTGTTTTTTTTGTAATTTCTCTGCATATCCCATTTACCTTAACACTTTGTAGCACACAGAAAATCAATTCAGTGTTTCTTGAACATTTATGAGTTTAATGGGTTTTATTACTTTTTTACCTCATCAGTTGATTAAATAGGTTTTTGAGTTCATATTGGCTTGGTTGTCACATATAGGTGTTAGTGAAACAGCAGGAGGCAACTATAGCAATCAGTGAAAAGAGAATCACAGAATATGTTGAGTTGGAAGGGACCCATCTTGATAAGCTTGATGAAGGAAATATAGGATAATGAAGTTTGCAGTTAGTTATATTCCACATCTGTACTTTCCATCCTTGGCCAAATCTAGCTCTCAAAATGCTTCCATCTCTGTATGGGCTAATGCTAGTCCTGTAATCAAGGATGACAAGAGCTGCAGTAAAATAATAGAATGGTTTGCATTGGAAGGGACTTTAAAAACCCTCTCATTCCAACCCCACTGCCATGGGCAGTGACGCTAGACCAGGTTGCTCAAAGGCCCATCCAACCTGGCCTTGAACACTTTCAGAGAAGGGCTACCCACGGGCAGGAAAAACAGCCTTTTTGGAAGACAGAAATGCCTCTGTGGAAAATTTGGGTGATTGCACAGAAAAAGCTCAGCCAAGCTTTACTGACCATGGCATAATAAACACTTGAAGAAAAGCACCAAGATCAGTGTTTACAAAGCAATAGTGTTGTCTACTCTCTTATATGGTTCCGAATCATGGGTCATCTACCGCCACCACCTGCGACTCCCCGAACGCTTCCATCAACGCTGCCTCCGTTCAATCTTAAACATCCACTGGTCAGATTATGTGACCAATACATCTGTTCTAGAGCAAGCAGCTGTCACAAGTATAGAGGCCATGTTACTGAGAACGCAGCTGCGATGGGTAGGGCACGTCTCCAGGATGAAGGACCACCGCCTCCCTAAGATCCTGCTCTATGGTGAACTTGCCACTGGCTGCCGCATGAGAGGAGCCCCAAAGAAAAGATACAAGGACTCCCTGAAACAACATCTCAGCCTCGGCCATATTGATCACCATAACTGGTCTACTCTGGCCTCAAATCGGGAGGCCTGGAGACACACCATCTATAACGCAGCTGTCTGCTTCGAGAACACACGTAGGATCACTCTCGAGGAAAAAAGGCAACGCAGAAAGAACCGTGTATTGCAGAATACACCATCTAAGGAGTCTTTCTGCTGTGCCTTTTGCAATCGGATGTGTCTGTCATGTATTGGCCTCATAAGCCACCAGCGTGCCTGTAGCAAATGTGGATAGAGCCTTCCCAAATCTTCGTTCGCGAAGCCTAGCCATAATGAATGGTGAACAGAGTCTAACCTGACAGACATCTGCATGAGACAACTCTATTCAATTAGATGAGTCTTATCTCTTATCTAAAGGTTTTCCAAGTGTTGGTTATTTGACAGACACGTCTCCAGGGAGTTCTTCTCACATGTGAAACCCTTGATTTAGGGTGGTAGAAGGTGCCACTTTGCCTTCTATCTGGCATTGGAGAGGCAGCTGGCTCCTCTGAAGGTGCCTACATCCTTCCCTTAGCTACAAGGAGGTGCAGAACCCCAGAAGACCTTTAAACCCTTAGCCTTTTAACTTCCAGCAGAGGGCCATGTAAGATACATAATCATCATTCTTATATTTTCAGAAATAATTATGCTGGGAGCCATTCTTAAGTTTGTGTTCAGCAGTATGAAGGCCACAGTTCCAGCTAAGAAGTGATGGAAATAGGGATTGCCCTTACACATTTTCCTTGGGCTGGGACTATATGTCTGCTCTGTCTGTTTCATATCTATGATGCCTACAGAAGTGCCAACAAAATCTGAATTAAGCATCTGGGGGTTATAATTTCAATGCAGTCAAACAATGATCTTAAAATCTACAGATAAATTTGTTTGGTCACAAGTAATGTTATAGATTAACTGAAGAAATTATACTGTCAATGTCAGCTTTTTTCTATATAAATTCAACTGTCTTAATGCTTATTCAGACAGATTTATCTTCTGAAGATGGAGACCAATCACTTCTGCCCTTCTGCACGTTTTTCTCCAATGAAAGCAACAGAGGTTATATCAGTGCTCTGTTAGATACACTTTTGCAACTGTGCTATTTTCAGAATATTTCCTCAGGAGAAAAAAAATAGAAGAAAATTAAGGACAATTAATATCTCTATAAAATTTTAAGTATTATCCTTATTTACTGTGCTTCTGCATGTAGCCTTCTCAGCCTTGATTACAATTTTAAATCTTTTTTTTCCCTGATATTCGTATCTTCACTGACCTCTAAAAATATGATACACTAATCCACATTTAAAATAAGCTTTCAAATATCAGGGGAGTACTGGGACATTGTATCCAGGCACTTCTGCTATTCCTGATTATGACTTTGATGGCATCAAGGCAATTAATAGTTTCAATATCTAGATACAAAGCGCTCTTGCCTTGCGTATCAGTTCATGGGATAATCACTGCAGGGACCTATAAAACCTTATTGTTTGTAGAATTCAAATTAATGATGCAAAAGGTACTGGCACACGTGGTTGCATCGCTGTTGGTACAATTCAGTACAGTTGGACTAAGACCAAATCAAAGGTACCTCATATCCGCTAATTCTGGCAAGGATGGTGTTTTTATTAACATTTGTTTTTGTTTATGTGAGTAATAAATATTTAAATGGCAGGGTAAGTATGTCAAAAATTGCTTCTTTTTCCTCCACTGTTTCAAACAAATACACTTGACTTCCTTTTTTTTTTTTTTCCCCATAAATCATAGTTTTTTGCAAGTTCTGTTTACAGGGTAGTAGTCAGATATTTATGGTCTACAAATTTAATCTAAGAAATTAGTCCATGATTTTTGACACATAAAACCAGACAAAAAAAAAAAAGACAAATTAAGAATTTTAACATGTTTATTAAAAAAAAAAAAAGATTGAAAAATGTAATTCTTAGTGTCGCTACTTGACCTGTTATTATATCTCTATAGAGGACAGTGGTTAGAACCAATCTCAGGATGGAGGTGTATGTTGGGTACTGCACAAGTCTAAATTGAGGCATACTACCTGGTTTCAAAGGGCTTTCTGTCTAAAAAATAGAAGACAGGCTGTAGAAACAGGGAGGTGATTTTGATATAATTTTGCAGATATAGGGAGGCAGAAAAAACTCTGATAGAAAAAAACCCGGTTTCTATAGTAATGAATTCCTGACTTTATAATGACCTAAAAAAATCATAACATTAATTTAAAATTAATTACAAATGCCATGAGATTTTGATGATTTGATTATGTTTTGATTTTTGAGGAGGTTTTTTTGTGTTTGTTTTGTTTTGTTTTGTTTTGTTTATTGTGTCTTTGTTCATGGGAATACTGGAAAAGTCTGACTGACATTTTCAGTTCCTTAGATATTTCTGAATTAATCAGAGTGAAATCCCCACTGAATGTAAACGCTCACAAGAATACCAAATACCTATCAGAAACTGCAGTCAAAGTTTGGCTTTAAATTGGTAGATCCTCATATTTTCATTTTTTTCAGGAAACAAAGCTACTACAATTTTTGCTACCACAATTTTTGCTGTATATTTCCTTTCACATTTTCAACCTACTACAGGCTTCTTTCTCAGTTCTTCTTAATAGCATTTGCAATATTAACGGTTCACAAAAATTTTGCAAATGTCATCTAGGTACCTGCCAGGACTTCAGTGCAGGACCATTAATTAGTGGCAACCTAAACAAATTTAAGAGTTGAGTCACTGAGCAATCTGAAGACATACATGCTGCCTATAGTGAAGAAAATTACACCAGGCAGAGGCTCTTATTGTTCTTATGACCGTGAATTATGTAAAAGTCAAGAGTGCATTTGAGGCTAAGCAGGATGGGGCTTTGAATGCTTCTAAATCAAAATAAAAATGATTCACATGTTTATGAAGGGAATAATAAAAGTGATTCACTTGTCTGCAGTAACCGGGAGCGAGACTTGGTGACCCATGTCCCCTTCAGTCCTGTGCTGATGTGATTTGAAAAGCAAGAGTGAGTTGAATCCGG
This sequence comes from Lepidothrix coronata, assembly GCF_001604755.1. NCBI lineage: Eukaryota > Metazoa > Chordata > Aves > Passeriformes > Pipridae > Lepidothrix > Lepidothrix coronata. Next base: position 3,043,885 of record NW_016690257.1, on the reverse strand, counting down.
GTCTCCTAGTCTCCCATGTTACTGGAGAATGTGCTAACCCTCGAGGTGCTGGGTAAAAGGTGGGAAAAAACTTCCACCTCATCCTCTTATTTCACTGCCGTGGAAAAAGTGATATCCACCTTCTCCATTGGTCTATTTTTACTCTATTTATACCTGCATAGGGTGAGACTAAAAGCTCCATCATTAAACCTATATGACTTTCAGAGTACCAAAAATCAAGACTTCAACATTTCTAACCTGATTTGAGGATGTTTTGAAATAAGAAAACAGCCACATAAACACTTTCTGGCTATTTCCTTGGCTACAAATGCTGTATCTCTCTCCTCTCCGACCCTCTCCTCTCCTTTCTGACCCCCTCCTCTCCAACCCTCTCCGACCCTCTCCTCTCTGACCCTCTCTTTTCCGACCCTCTCCTTCTCTTCCAGTAAAGATATATTTTTAACAGTTAAAGCAAAATAAAAATCCGTTTGTTGACTTTTCATCTACATGGCAGACCTAAATGAAACATTTTTCATTTGCACTTTGTCAGAGGATAGATGGGAAGTGCCATCTGTAATATAATAACTGTGACCAAAATGATGCTGCCTCGAAGCTTAGCAGCATATTCCTTCAAAATGATTTTTCCTCCAATTTTTTTTAAGAAGCAGCACTTGCTGCTATTTAAAATCAATTAATGTATACTAGTTTTAGAAAATATTTTACATTTATAGAAAAAAAGAAATTTAAAAATAAAACAAAAAATCAAGGCAAACTATATTTCAATCTACTGCATTTGAAAAAAAAAAAAAAACACTTTTGTTGCAAAATTAAAATGGAGTGGAAATCCTAACTATATTTTAGTTAGTTGAGCACTTCTTCGTATTTTCACTTCCTTAAAACCAAGATATTTTTGTAGTAAAATCTGTAATTAAGAATCTACACCTGTATGCTCTGAGTAGATGGTACTTATGTATGTAAGCAAATCACATAATCATACAAAAAAAATGGGACTTTGTCTGCCGAACTGGCCATTTTTAGAAATTGCATTATTAGTTGTACAGTGTTTTCAGAGAAGTTAAAAACATATGTGGTTTGTAGAAGACCCCTGAAAATTAAGGTCCTACTTGCATCTAAGGGAGAGGATAAGAGATGTAAAATGTCTTTATAGTTTTTCTTTGTTTAAATATTTTGAAGAAACAGCATAATCTAAATCTTCAACCATGAAAACCTAAGAGTTCTAAAGACACTCATTGTTTTTCAGTCCAAGTCTTGAGTTGCAGAATGAGGATTAACCGTCAATTGAAAGTATGACTGTCCACAAATAAAAGATTGTCTCTTTCTTGAATAGTATTGACTTTTAAACCAAATTTACAGAACCTAGATTCCTTTCCTCCACAGGTTTTCTTTTCAGAATGAGAAGAGAAAGTGGCAGGCAGAAACAGGCTCATAGTGGAAGACACTCATAAAATAAATCCGAGGTTTCATTATTTTATGGTTGATCCCTCAGCCAGTACTAGTTGATGTTATAGAATCAAAATAAATGGAACTATGTCAGTTTCCACCATCAAAAAAGCTTGTCCAACTTGTCTTCACATCTTCACTCTGTTCTCCTGGATTGCAAAACCTTCTTTTAACAACCATAAAAGCCACAGTGCTGGCAGTACTGCAGGGTGCTGTTGTGCTAGAAGTCGTCAGAGTTGTGGATTTTCACAGAAATATGGTCCTTCAGGGGAATACAGACTCACTCACAAGAGAGTGACCTTCAATGAACGCATTGAAGCTGCTGCAGACTCACTGCAGGTTGGCCTCTGAGCCAGGAGCGTGTGTCTGGGTAGGGGAACTGCCCATGGAACAATCCATGTTGTGTAAATGGCTACAGAACTGCCGTGATTTACCTTTGCTGCTCATCTTCCCCCTGCTTAAAATCAAAACTGCATTTAAAAAAAGCAGCAGAAGGCCCTTAGTGAAGGCTTTTAATAGCAGACAACACACATCACTAGCAACTGCCCTCCAGGGAGAAGTGGTATTCTTACAGAGGACTAAAGTACATCTTCTTCTCCAGTTACAATCCATAACTTCCCTGCTTCTGCAGAAAGATTGTCTCGGGGGAAATAGATAAAATCTGCCTTATGCAGTGGGCAACTTAAAATGAGGTAAAGCTTTGAGTGAGGGTCTTTAGTCGCTCTTTCAGATAATTATGCATATTTAATAGAGCCTGCCAAAAGCAAAATTTCCCTTCTGATATTCAGCATAATCTAAGCTTTCCTTAACTACAGGCCATCTGAGAATTAGACATTCTTCCACAATCTTATAGAGAACCTAAATATATATAATAGGAGCTCACTTTTCCCCTTAATAGATAGTAAATGAAAGATGAATTGAAAAGAGGAAAAAAGAGCATTTTCCAACCACAAAGGCTTAATTATTATGCCATTATTGTGCACTGAGAGTATGAAAGCTCCAATGTTTTAGCTCATCAACAAAAAGATGCATTAGCCTTTTGATTGCAGAATAAAGCCACTGCAATATTGTGAAGGATTTCTGACTTACTGTGAGTTACTGGGTAGCTGGAATGCATCTATCAAATGCTATCTCTGATCATGGAATTTAAATTTATGTCATTTATTTATCTATATTGTTGTGTATGAGCAGAAGATGAGTAAGTGTTATTTGTTCTGCACAACCCCGTAGTGGGATATCCAAGGTAATAATTTGGACAGTCAGTGTTCTCCTGGGAGTTATTTCTGTAAGCCAAATAGCAGTTCATGTAAGGTAAATTGTTCCTCTTCACTTTGTGCTGAGTTAGAAAGTTGTTATTTCAGAAGACAGTGCCATAAAATTTAAATATCATGGGCTTCCTTGGCCTTGTGATTCATGAGGCAAATAATAGGACCATTAAAAAAGAGTGAAGTAGTTGTTATACCATTCAAATGCAAAGTCTGGGATTAGGAATACCTGAAATATCACCATGAAACATCAATGAAATTATCTGACTCTGGCTGATGGAAGATGGAAGGCACTAGAAATGGGCACATTGTTATTGTCTGTTGCAGCATTACAGAAGCTGTTGAGATGTTAACACAGCAAGAGGTGATGTGGCAGTATGGGACAAGCTGATGTGTTCCTTCTAAATTTTGAGTGTATCGTGAATAATCGGGGACAGCTATTCTGCAGTTGCCTACAGCAGTATGCAAAGCAGGCATTTCATCAGGCTAAAACCTTTATACTGAGGTCACCATGTAAACAGTTAATGAAGCAGAAACACTCCAGGGATTCATTGACTGAGCACATTTAGATGTGTTCTGTATAACTGTTCAATTGGTAGCAGTGAAATTACCTCACTGATGCTTTAATGAAACTGTGGACACTGTACTCCTCCAGCATTAAATGGGGTGTAAGTAATTAATTTCTTATTTTCTACGCCAATGTAACAGTTTGAGTATAACTTTTATTTAGCATTACAAAGTTAAAATGGGAGGAAAAAGCCTAGAGGTCATAAACTACTTCACACAATTTAGAGTGCAGTAAGGAGTTATTGCTGCACTAGTGCCTGTTAATGCATCTGCAATTTTCCATCGGGTTAACTTTTTTGTCACAGGAATTGTCTTGTAACCAGCTACCACAAAATCCTACATCACTGTGATACAACTTAACACAAAGATAGTTTGAGACGTAATTCATGAGACTATAAATGGATATCATCTTGCAGTGTTCTGCAAAGTCCCCAAATATTACTGGAGCTAGCACAGCATTTTGTGAGTCAAGGGAACAATGTCCCACTCGTAGCATTGCTTTAAACATGTTAGTATTTCCTGGGACGTCAAAGGCTGATAAATCCTCTATCACATCTCCTCTAAAAAAAAAAGAAAAAAAAAAAAAGAAAAGGAAACCTGATAAATTGAGTCCTACTATGGTCAGCTAGAGAGTAAAGCTGTTAAAGCCTTCCTGGTACTGATTTTTATTATGCAAATGGCCCTGTGAACCCTCAGGTTGGCAATGAACCACTTTTCTTCACCATCTTCTCTCTGTTACAGAAATAGAAACACACATCCCTTAAGAGCAGTTCTTTGGGAATAAATGCCAGATGTGGAGAATTTAGAAGCAGGAGGAACTATTATGACTTCTGTGTAACAAGCCATCGGGTTTTTACAAAGTGTCAAGCTCTTAACTTGACTGTGCTAAAAACACACACTTTGCATGTAATTCATCTTCCAGCACAGAGCATGTGAGCTGTTTCAGTGCTTTTATCACTTCTATGGCTCTTCCTAGGAACATACCTAGGGATCAATCCTCATGCTTAGATTCGTCTGCCAGATTCCTCCTGGAGGCTGGTGTGTTATGTGCCTGTTCTCCTTCACTCACAATTGCTTCTTGAATGTGCATTATTGTATCAGCACCTTCTTTGAGCTTCTCCCATTTTAGTGACAGCAAAAGTCTTGATGTGGTCTTTCATGAGTAAATGACAGCTCCTCACACATGATATATACATATATTTCACTTAAAAAGTGAAAAAAAAAACCTATAAAAAAAAGCATTCTTTATGTTTAGGCCATTCAAGCAGTGCCTTTGAAATCTGTGATATGTGTTTAAACAGGTAAAGTTTCCTGCACCCTTGGAGACACTAGTGCGGGGTGGTATTCCCATGACTTAATAAAGATTTCCATTTGATAAAGTACTGAGTAGCTCTTAGTGGGATGGAAACTGTAATGATTAATACATAGCTAGAAACTTGTTTAAGGAGTCCTGCTGCTCCAGCTTTCCTCTACATGAGTACTTTTCTCTGTGTGTTGTACAATCACTACTGAACCATGAGAGATGTTTCAAGAAATGGCAAATTCTCTATTAGTAAGGTTAAGTCAATAGCCTCGTAATGAAGGCTCTAAATATCTAATAGACAGCACTTCATACTAAATTAAGGAATATTCTTCACTCATAGGTGTACTGACACTGTACATACTGACACTGTACTAGTTAAAGGCAACTTAAACATAGATTGTAAACCAATTTGTTATGGAAATTAAAATTATTTTAGAATGATAGCTTAGTATGTATGCCTATAATGATATTTATACATGTATGTATGTGCAAACATGTACATACACACCACATCCATGCTGCTAAGATGTAAAATATGATACAGAAAAATCACCCAAGACATAAGTGTCTCATGAACGCTCAGAGCCAAGGGGCAGAAGATTCATTCAGGTCTAGCTAATCAGCATCTTGCTATCCAGCTAGTGCTATAAGAGAAGTCTGTCTCATCTGTTGGTTTCCAACAACGGGAAGGTTTTGATGCATCTGTCACACAATTCCTCCCATTTCTATTTGGAGAAATGTGCAATCTGTTCCATTAATAAAATGTCGCAAGTCGTTTCCTCCTTCCATGCAGCTCTAAACCCACTTGACAGGTGGATATTTTGACCTGTACATGGTGCAAAGCATTGAGTCATTTTAGTAAGTGTATGTCTCCACAAAGAAAAGAAAGATAGACACTAATTAAAACCTGGATAAGTCATCTGGAAGACTGGTAGCACACTCTGGCATTTGTTAATACAATACAAAAGTCACTAATTATAGTAGTATTATTAGTACCATTGAAGTTATAACAGCCTGTCAGATGAGCCATTATAAACCACTATATTCAGGTATTCATAGCGACAACCATAAAAATTAAAATAAAGCTGGAATTTGGCATGCATGATCTCAGTTTGGAGTGCTTTTTCCCTTTAACAAACTGGGCAGGGGGTTCTTGTGGCTGCACATATTTATAACTAACTTTTGTGTTTTAAAAACCTTCCTTTCAAAACCACTTACAAAGAAAGTTGTTGTTTTATTCATAAAATAAATACTTTGGGATTAAAAAGATGTCAGTCTAAATCCTCTTTCATCTGTTTGTTGTGGTCTTAGCTATATATCTTCCGTTTTGGTCACATACTTAAATATGTGTATCCCAAGAGCTGAGGAGTTCAATAGAAATAGTCAGCTGGGAAAGGTACCAATATAAATACTTTGTGGATCTGGTTATTAATTTCTCAGTTCTTCGGGTCTTGTCTTTGAAACACCACTTATGTGATTGAGGAAAAAAAAATAATGTCTCCTTTCCTTGGCTCCTTTTTTTCCTTGTACACTGTCAGCTACCAGGAGTTGTTCTTTGCTGATGTTTATACAGTGCTTGTCACAGTGGGATTTCAAACCTCAGTCAGACAAAGCACAGTGGGAATGCAAATACCATATAACAGAATGTTTGCAAACATTCCTCATAGTGGTGGCTTCTTTTAGGGTTTTACAGAAAATCAATTACTCCTTTATATCTGTTAAAATGGGCCAATTCAACAACAGCTGGCAAAATTAAAGATCCCAGCCCTTAATTTCTCCTGGCATGTTAGTTCATAGATTCAATGAAAGAAAAATATTTATATGTTATACTTATACCTACATTAGAACGATTAGATCCCATAAATTATGGAGGACGCCATTAATAAATTTCATTAAGCATCAGATTACAATGTCCTCATTCCAACAGCAGTTTCTGATTAATTACATAGCAATCACCAGAGCTGACATTGCTGGAGATGGTGGATTACCCTGTATGCCCCTTGGTGCAAGCAGTCATTAATATGATGGCACAAGGATTTGGGATAACAAATCACCCCTGGCTAGAACAGACCCGAACTCATTAAAGTTTAAAAGTTGTATGCATTTAATCTTTATTTAAAAAAGTAAACACAGGGGGGATTTGCCTGATAATAGCACCTTGGGCTTTCCTTTATCCAAATAAATCTGTTTGTGGCAATAATGCAAGAAAATGAAAAGATGACTTAATAAGATGCATCAGGTGAGTAATAAACACTTGAATTCTGGACATTTTCTTCAACATTTTCTGCTCTTATTGCTTTTCTTCCCTCCTTCCATCTCTTCATGCAAACACAGAGAAGAACGATTGTCACAGATGACTCCAAAATCCAGAAGTCAGGTGAGTGTGAGCCAGACTGGTTATGCCTGAGCCCTCTTTGTTATCCACATCCCTTATAGCATCTTGGTTCTTAGCCTAAATGACATAGACTGGATCGTATCCATGTAATCCCTAGGCTATGTTCTGTTGTTCATGTACTGTTTCATGTCTGCATTTGCCATCCAAGGGAGCTAATTGGTTCATTCTAGACCAAAGCCAGCCTGAATTTATTTAGGGAACATATTAGGGTATGGGAAATCAAGTGTCTTCTCCACTGGGCTTTGTGGAATACTACTGTGAAACTCAAAAGGCTGAGTATTTTTTATGTTCGTGGTGAAAACATAAAGCGAAAGAAGGAAGTAAATAAATATGAAGTAGACAAGAAATTTCTGGGGGAAAAAAAAAGGATTTATCCTGCCAATGCTCAAACTCACAGCTGAATAACCTAAATGAGGATATCACTCATTGATAACTGTTTGCATGGGGAATGAAGACTGAGAGATACCTCTGCATGGCAGCTTAGTTCTAAGGAGAACTAAATCACACCCTGGGAATACTTATTTCATAGTATCATAGAACAGTTTGGATTGGAAATTACCCTAAAACTCATCCAGTGCCAAACCCTCTTCTGTGGGCAGGGACAACTCCACTAGATCAGGTTGCTCAGAACTCCATCCAACCTGGCCTTGAATCCTTCCAGGGATGGGGCATTGATTGATTCTCTGGGCAACCTGTGCCAGGGCCTCACCACCTTCACAGCTAAGAACTTCTACCTAAAATCTAATCTAAATATCTTCTATTTTATTTTAAAAGAATTCCCTTTGTCCTATCATTATGTGCTCAGGTAAAAAGTCACTGTCCACCTTTTTCATAAGCCCCTTTAGGCACTGGAAGGGGCTCTAAGATCTCCCTGGAGCCTTCTCTTCTCCAGGCTGAACACCCCCAGCTCTCTCAGCCTGTCTCCAATAGCAGAGGTGCTCCATCCCTTGGAATATCTCCGTGGCCTCCTCTGGGCTTGCTCCAGCAAGTCCAAGTCTTTTTTGAGCTGAGGACCCCACACCTAGTCATTTTCCTGCATAACTAAATACGCCATTAGCAATGAGTTAAGTGGAATGATTTAAGGCTTAGTGATTGAACATCCTTTTATCTTCCCAGTTCAGTAAGCATTCCCCTGAGCCACTCTTTTACTATGCTATCAAGAACTCTGAGGCCTATTTGCACAAACAGTCTCTTCCTCTGCAGTCAGTAGGTAGTATCAAGGTTTTTCCATTATGGTTCATCTGTGGAGAAGGGTTTACACATACCTCCTACCTTATTGCAGCAGTTAGACCTCAAGGATAAAGAAGAACCTTACCTATATTTGACTACTCATACGACTCATATCATTGTTATAATTTCTGGGACCTGCTCTGTGATATTTGAAAACAGAGAGCCTGCAGACAGCAAAGACAGGTAATGATCCTGCATTAGAAAAAGGTATTGATTTGATCTTTGTCCTGTGCAAAGTCTCACCACCTCCAGTGAGACTCAGCTGAGATGCCCTGGGTGTTCTCACCTAAATTCTCCAGGAAAGAAAAATGCCACATCAAACTTAAACTAGACACTGAGGTTGAAATTGCCAGGGAAACAGACATATTTCAAGATGCTGAAATGTTGCCAGGACATTTACTCCAATACATCTCCTTCCTAAAAGATTTTTTCACATAACCCTTTACTGGCCAGAAGCTTTGTCTCCATGCAGCTTCTGCCTTTCTGCATTCTTCAGGGACAGTGAATGAATACAATTCCAAAAGAAACATGAGAACCTGTGGGCAGTAACTTTATTCCTTCAGTGCCCTGTGTTAATGTATGCAACAAACTGAACGAGGAAACACATCTTTAAACGTGTTGGGGTGTTAACAGCTGCTATTAGCTGGAACATCAGGGAGCCTGTGCTAAACATTCACTGGACACTGAGCTTTTAATATTTGTTCTCTCTGTTTTTGAAGAGAAGTCCTCCTAAAATTCTGGGTGTTCATACTCTTGGCTTGATGTTTGGTTTTGCGTTTGTTTTTTTTTTTTCTTTAGCTATTTATATTTGTGCCCTTTAAACATACATCAGAGGTATGTTTAAAGGTTTTCCTGCAAATATTTTAAAAGTTTGGGGTGGGACTGAATCAGGAAGAGAGGGTTTTAAAGAGTTTATTGAAATACATAAAACTCCATCTCAAAAACAAATTAATTTTTAAACTGTTGGTGTGGACACAGAGATAATCTGAGGGAGCATCTTGTTTATAATCTCTCAGGAATTCTGTGGCAAGAGGAGAGTTGAAGCCTGGTCTCACTCAATCTGCTTTCCACCCATTGGGTACAGGAAGCGAAGATGTCCTTTAGTGTGCTAGGAAACTGTCCATGTCATAAATATAAGTTGTACAGTACATATTTTCCAGTCATTTACTCCATAAAACACAGAACATCACACAACATTGTATTCATAGCCCTTCCTGAGGTTACAGAGAAGTAGTCAGCAGCACAGACACTCTTCTCCACAGTTTTGATAGAAAGCAGAGTCAAACACAAAGCAGAGAAGAAACAAACCTGAAGAGCCTCAAGATGAAAGCATCCTATGCTATTAGTAATGTTTGTCAAGGATAGCAGAGTTGTTGAAAAATAAGAATCTGCCTTACCAAAAAACTTCCTTGCCCAACACAGCAGCTCACTACTGCTTAATCCATCCTCTTGTTTTTGCATTTGTCATCATGCTTTCCCTTTGTCTTATACTTTGTAACAGCAAAAGTAAAAAAAACATTCCTTCCCAATACTAGCCCACACCTGTAATGTTTTTGTTTGGTTTTTTTTTTTTCAGTTCCATAGAATCAGTACAGTTTCAATCTTTGAGGTTACCCTGGTTTCATAAGAATGGCTTCTTGTTCTCGGTGTCATATTAAACTCACAGATTCTCTGTGAGGTAGTGCTTTCCAAAAATCTAGGAAACCTGAAGTTCCTTTGTAGTAGGGGATAAGTGAAGCTGCTGAGCATCATTTCCCAGCAAAGAGCACCTCTGATTGTCCTTCCTCTGAGGAGTGTCACGCTCTGCAAACTCCGTACTTTTGCCTGTTCATGGTCATGTCTTGTTCATGGCTGTTTTCTCCACAGTATTTTCAGGGAAGCAAGCTTTCTTCCATCCTGCTGGATACTGACATTGAGTGAAGGTAAAAAAATTACCTTGTTATTTCTAACAGTGATGCTGCCAGTCTTGTGGACTGTTACAATACTTGTAGTTTAATGGCAATTATTTTTCACAGACAAACAGCCTTACTATCTCTATTGCTATATTCTCCCACTGAAAGGGCTCTCTAGGAAGCTTGATTCCTGAATTTCCATATCTCTATTGGGCAGATGTAATTGCTGACTTCACTGCATGCCTTTGTCTTGCTGTGTCTGTTAAGATTTCAGCTTTATTTCTTGAATAAGTTTCCCCTCACTGCCTTCACTTCCTATTCCAGCTCTCAAGCCTATACCAAACATCCTTTCAGACCTTTTTTTTTTTTTAATTCAGTTTTGAGAGTTCCTGGCTTCTGAGCATTTTTATTATGTTTCCTATAAATTGGCCTCTCCATAAAATAATGAGCAAGACCATAGTCCTTGCAAAAAGAGATGCAGTAGTGCCCCTGCACTTACAGGAATGGATATAACCACTGTTGGAGCACTTTGAACTCATTCATAAACTGAAATTTGCCCTTTGATAGCTAGATGTGGTCAGTAGGAGAAAAAATTTCAAAAGCAAAAGGTGACCTGACAACATGATAACTTTTATGTTTTGGGATGAGAAAGCCCAAAGGAAGAACCAAAATGGCCCAGCAGTGACAGTGTTAGTCAGGCCTGCAGTTGCTTCCTAGCTCTATTCAAACAGCCCTGATAATGTCAAGCAGGTCACCTCATTAATCTGTAGTACCTATATTCATTTTTTTTCCCCTTTATGGTGGTAAAGAAATCATTAGGTTTGCTCAAAAAAAAAAAAGTATTTCCCTACTGATGGTTCAAAATCCTTTCTAGACTAGGTCTTAGGCTTTTAGTTATTAAAGCATAGGGATAACAGCACTTCCTTATTTCTCAAGGGTATTGTGGAGATAAATACATTAAAGATCATGAGGTGCTCACCTCCCAGACAAGTATTTTAGGCTGTGCCCACAGAATTCCCAAATGTTTGCTTTCTTAAGCTCTGTGAAATTACTGCTCCCAAAGCTTCCTGCTGTATTTGGTCTTAACATTTGTCCCTGTTCAAACGATACAGGAGTAGAACACTCTCTGTTGGATGGCCTAGTATTTTACACCATCCCCCTGAGGACACTCTCAGTGTCCATGGCAGTGTGTGATACAAAATGCAGGAAAAGCAATGATAAAGAAAGCATACCCATGAGAACAGGGATTATCACTGCTTCTTACTTGGAAGAACTAACATATTCCTCCAGAGAAGCAATCTGGGATTGAAAAGCATTTGTGTTATGTAAGCTTGGAAGGATCAGAGATGATATCTTCATTGCTTTGATTTTCATTAGCTGCAGGTCATTAAGCAGGCATTTGTGGGCGTAATTCTGTATGTATAAAAAAAAAACAACTGAAATATTTATTACACACAAGATGAATGAAAAGAGACTCCAGTTATTTCTGCAAGTGATATTTTGAAGTATAGAGGTGACAAAAGGTCTTTCCCTTGCCCCCTTCTCCCATTACAATATTGATGTACACTATTAGTTATTTCCAGGCCTAGTAGCATTCATGACTAAGTTCTTTTTTATCTCTTGGGATGTAAGAGACATTCCAAAGAGTAGCTGTAGCTCACCCACAGGAGACTGCAGCTAGGTAATAGTGAGATATCAACCAATCCAATCAGTCTCTGAACCATCAAGAAATATCTTTTAGTGGATACATATATAACCCAGATTCAAGTTTCTTCCATGCTTACACTACAGTTGCAAACTAAATAACCCTTTATCCTTGGAATGAGTCGCCCAGAGAAGCTGTGGCTGCTCCATTCCTGGAAGTATTCAAGGCCAGGTTGTCGGGGAATTGGAGCAACCTGGTCTGGTGGAACTTGTCCCTGCCCATGGAAGGAGTTTGGAACTAGATGTTCTTTAAGGTTATTTCCAACCCAAACCGTTCTACTATTCTATGATGATTTCTTTCCACATGACTTGCCTCAGTCAGTCCAACAGTAAGAACAGGAAAGGAAGAATCTACAGTGCTTATATACTTAGTATTAACACTACAACTTCCCACGTGCATTAGTAGGACAGGGAATAACTTGCAAGGTGGTGGGGCATTCAGAAAAACCAAAAAGTCAAAAAACCTATTGCAAACAACATGTTTATGATAATCAGTTTTCTCCCAGAGTAGCACATGGAAAAGAGAGAGCTGACAATGCTTGGTTGCCTACTGAGAGCTACAGACCTTGCAAGACAAAGTTAGACCCAGTTTGCAGAGCTGTCAGTCTGGCAGCAGTAGCAGAAGTTTGTCATGAGCAAGGGAGTGGTATAAATAAGGATCTTGTGGGTCTCTAATCTGAGGCAGACACAAGCTTCTTGGGCCAATTTTTTTTCTAAATAAGCTGCTAAAGTTGGAAAGTGAAACCTCTATTTAAGCAATTAGATAAAGTCCTAAGCTTTCAAAAATCTTGATCGTGTACGGAGTGACTTCAGTGGGAAATGCGTCTGTGTATGGATCCATAAATCAGAGGGATTTTGGTGGATGGATGCTGAAATATAAATGTCTTCTCAATGGGAAAAGGACTTGAAACTTTTTTCTTTATTTAACTTCAAGTAGCAATCAAAAAATATTTAATTCTCTGTATGTTGTAATCTATTCAAAGGCAGATTTGAAGTGCATGAGCTTGAACAATACTGATTATACTCATTCAAACCTTGGAACTGTGTATCCAAGATCAATAATATTGTAAGATCCCAATCTAATAGGCCTTCTATAGTCAAAAATTGTGATCTTAACTCAGTTTAGTTACAATGTCTAGATTAATTTTTATTAAAGGAGGGAAAGGGAAAATAACATGCTTTACAAGTCTTTATTCTTTAATGTTTGAGATAAAAGAACTTGGAAGAAATCAAACAATTTCTTCTTGTGATGCTGGGAAAAGAAGAAAAGTGGAGAACACACCACCTCCCAGTAATACTCTATGTCCAGACCAAACTGAAACATAGTCTTAATTAGAAAGGAAAAGACAAATGAGCAGGGAAAAAAAAAAAAAAAAAGAGTCATGTTCCCAGAAAGTATTGTGTTAGGAAAACATGAGGAAGAAAATGACACATATTTCCATACTGCATAGTGCATGGTTGTGATTTTGCTGTGAGGCATAAAGGACTTGGAGCCTACACAAAACGTGTAAGGACATCAAAGCATATTTTAGCATCCAAATCAGAAGTGATCCCTCTCATGTCAGCTGGCATTTGGGTAAGCATCAGCAAGCCAAGGAGTTGAAAAGAAGAGCAGCAGTGGCAGGAAGAGTTTTCTAGTCATTCCTGATGGAATATAACATGCTGTTCTAGCTGGGGTGCTGGCCAAGTGCGGGCATCTTTCCCTTGTAGGAAATATTTCCTATCTATTCCTTCTGCATTAAAAAATGAAACCCCATATAACTAATATTGTCTTAGATAACAGAAGTGCCAAAACTGCAATTAGAAACTATGCCTTGCTTCCAGTTGCAAATATATAGAAGACCCCAAAGTTTACTCTGTTGAAATAACTGAGCATGGTAATACCAAAACAAAAGTGGATGCTGCACCCTGGAATGTATTTAGTGGTACTTCTGCCTGCAGCCTGTCCATAGAGTCTCTTTTTAAAGAGTAGCCTCTCAAATACTTAAGATGAAGCTGGCTATACTCATTTAAGGATGATGCAAACAACAAAAATCTTTTGGCAGGTTGCTATTAGCTGAAGGACCCTGTCTTTATTTGGTATGAATTTCTATAAATAATTAACCAGCACCATGCATGGATGACTAAGCATGATAATAGAGATGTTTCCTTTTGAGGTTAAACTTATATCCTTTGTAATACCAAATAAACCAGGCAGCTTGTAGGAGCAGGTTGCTTCTTCCTGAGTTGGACTGGAAATGTTCACAAATCATATTCTGCTAACCAAGACCCTCAGGGTAAAGAATGGAAAAGAGCTGTGGTTTCCAGGGGAAGAAAAGACAAGACTGCTCAGCCTGTGTTTTTAGGACTGGTTATCAGCATAGCATATAAATATTTTCAGACTAAACTGGATGCCCAATCTGGATTGTTTCTGTAATCTGCAGGTAAACACTGTATGCAGTATGATTTATATTAAAAAAAAAAAAAAGGTTTAAAAGAAGATTGTAAGACAGAGCCAAAATCTGCCTAGCATTATGTACAGCTCAGCCGGATGAGATTGCATGACACTTGCATAAAAGAAACCAATCTGGAAGGGAGGATTTCATGTAGTAGTTCATATTAAAAATATGCCATCTCTGATTTGTGAAACACAGATAGAGCAGGGACCTCAAACCAGGCTCTGTGAGTTATTCCTGTGCCCCCATCAGCCCAGCTGCACCAGTCTCTGCTTCCTTTTGGCTGCATCACTCGGTGCTACAAGTCCAGCTCAAACGGCTGCAGACAAAACCTTTATTGCTCTATAGAAGGTAGGAATACTTTCTACCACTTGTAAAATAGTGTTCTGTTATTTTTTTATCTCATTGCACTGGTTTACAAGCTTTTGGATTTGAACCTTCTGAGCTGACCTTCTGGCCCTGGTCAGAGCATGTGTGCACTCAGGAGCACACACACGTATGTGTTGCCATGCATGATGGCTTCTTTCTTTTTCAGAAGAAAAGGCTTTGAATCAATAGCATTTAATAGGCTGAATTAACAGTTCCATGGGCAGTTACTAAAGCACAAGTTTTTACTTCAGTGAGACTTGCCTCTTTCAAAAAGAAGGCAAAGATATGAACAATCTCCGTGATACTTATCATTACATCGAATTTCATATTAATTTAACAGGTTCAGCAGCCGTTGAAAATTGGTTTAATGGTTCTCATGCAAAACAAAATAAGACAATAAGGCATATTTTGTGTAGCAGCCAACTTATCTCAGGTAATGAGAGGCTTTTCCAAAGCCAGGCACCACTCCTCAAGTCTCTGCACCACCTCCACAGTGGGTTTGAGACTCCTGAGGGCTACTTCGGATTTAATTTTGTGGCTTCACTCTCTGTGTGAAACTCATTATGTTGTCAATCCCTCATGCTATGCACACGTAAAGGCCAGAGGATAGAGTCTTCAATAGGGCTTATGTGTTCAAGTTTTGTCCAGGCTATAAGGAGGTACCTTGTGTCTCTTTGCTGAAAACTCATATCATTCTTAGCTGTCCAGATTTCCCTCTCTTTGTTTGATGATCAAAATGTCAATGCTTTCTTCATTGGCACTCAAAAATTATGAAAGTTAGCGTGAATTCCCTCTGATTAACACCTCTGTCCACAGTATTACTTCAATAATTAGAAGACCAGGTTGTTTTCCACCTTATTTGAGTTTCTGTCGTGCAGCTCATAATGGTAGCTCTTCATCCATTACATGGAAAGTGTTTCTTCACCATTTTGCAGAATTATAAAGGATACACAGCTTTATCCTCCTTTTCTTGAAGGATTTTTCTCTTGCATCTTTGTTTCTTTTTCATTCACACCCTTTACCTGGGCTATTTGCAAGTGTCACCCAGCACACCCTTTTATAATCAAGAACTGTAAGTCATCTCCTCTACTTCATATCTGTCTCTCTTGACTCCACATTTTTTATTAAACTTTCTGATACCTCCTTCTGCAATTTACAAATAAAAAATACCACTACTAATTTATGTACTTTAACCAGCATAATGCTTTAATTACATAGTGGTTAAAAGTCAGTACATCTTCCATGGTCGTCCATCTCTCCTTTTCACCTCTCACCTTTCCAGTGAGATGCTCCTTTTACCAGTGCAAGGATGTGATCTTTACCTTATGTTTCTCCATTGCTTACAGAATGGAAATCTCAGCAAATTTCCTTCAGATTGTACAAGGGGAGCTGATAAACTCTCCCTAAATATGCAATGTCACAAGAACACAGAGTCTGAAGGGACAAAAAAAGACCAACATATTCTGTTTGCCACTAAAGCAACAGACCAAATGTATTTTCCCAAGGGCTTTCACTTTGCCTGTTCTTAAGAATATCCAAAATCACAGAGCAGTAGCCTGTACACTGTTTCTATGTATCCTGCACAAAATGATGAAATTCTCAGAATTTTAATCATAGCTGTCTTTGCTCCCAATCATATTTGCTTCTCTAAATGGCAACACAGTCATCAAAATTACAAGATTTCTTTTTCCTATTGAAAAAACTATTGACCTTCTCTTTTCCAAGATAAAAAAGCCTACATTTCCCATTCCAGTAATGTTTTCTAAGTTCAGATCATTTTTTCGTCTTATCAAGATCATCTTGAATTCTCATCTCATCATATAGAGCGGCTTTATATTTCTCCACAGAGCTTCTTGTACCACCTTTACAAACATTCATCACTGAAGTAATTCATAATAAACTTGAATAGTCTCTTGGAAGAGATTCCAATTAGACTCCTAGATGCAATGTCTTCGCAGTCTGGCGCTTCTCTACTGATAGATGAACATAAAAATAGGACTTTTTAAGAACAGCTGTGCAGCTAAACTATACTTGAAATGTTCTTATTTTCTTGTGAGTATGTCATAAGGGATCAAGGCTAAAGACATATTAAAATCAATTTGCCTCATATCTATAACCCTGTCTACCTATAAAATATGTACTATAAGGAAGAGAAGATCATCTGATGTTTTACCAAATCTGTTACAATTGTTGCTTCCTTATTTCACAGAAATATAAACACTTTTTGTTCTAAATTTTTTTTCCACAATTTCTTAGACAAATCAATGTTAATATTCTCCATAATATTACCTTTCAAGGTAATAATAACACCTCCCTGATTTCTGTAAGTTATTACAAGTAGCTGATTTGACTGTAGAGGTTGTTCTGACTGGTTTCTAAAGTGGTGTAGAAATTAAGATAGTAGATAATATTATTGCATTCAGACCTGAATATCAAGCTAAAAAATAACCATTGACCACTCAGTCTTTCTGTGAATACTTGGTCTCCCTGCAAAATAGTCCTTATCTCTGCCTCATCCTTTTTTTTTAAACACAGAATTGACTGATCTTTTATACATTAAACTGACTCACAAGGTTGTTACTTCCCTTCAGCTTTCCTTCTGAGACACATTTTAAGATTAGATATCAGGAAGAAATTCTGCTCTGTGAGGATGGTGAAGCCCTGGCACAGGTTCCCCAGGGAAGCTGTGGCTGCCCCATCCCTGGAAGTGTCCAAGGCCAGGCTGGATAGGGCTTGGAGCAACCTGGTCTAGTGGAAAGTGCCTCTGCCCATGGGCAGGAAATGGAAGTAGACAGTCTTTAAGTCCCTTCTAACCCAAACCATTCTATGATTCTATGTTTTTTGGGATATAAGAAAACTGACCAATGAATATTCACTCAAGTAAAAGGCAGAAATTAATGCTTACCAGCAGTTTTTTGTCATTTTACCTAATAATGTGCATTACATTTGTTGTGGATGTAGCAAATGTTACCCTGTTATTCAGAAGGAATTACATTCCTGAAGAGGGTAGCTAAAGTTGCCAGTGCAACTTTAAAAGCTACATTTTCTTGGTGAGACCTGTAGCCACTTGTCTTTCAAAAAGGATTTTTAGAATGGTGTTATTAAGCAGCTAAACTGACTTTCATCTTACGGTACATCTTACACAATAAAAATTGTGCTTTGTTTACAATATTTCTCATTGCACTTGAAATGATATTTTATCAACTGTTGACAAGACAGCAAAGTATTTCTATTTCTGTAACTGAGCTTCTCTGCTGGGGAAAGAAAACATACATTCTCTGCTATTTCAGCACTTGTTGCTAAATGATCCTAAGTGGCATGTGCCCAAAGGGGTTTCTGAGTGACAGTGTTCAGAAGTACTGTTCCTATGAAATTGCCTCTTAGAGGAAAATTTCCAGTACCGAGTTAGATGTGTAAATCTCCAATCAATAAATTACCTGCTGAACCCAACATTTCCCTCCTTGCAACTGTCACCCACATCAGCACATGCCAGATCACAATTCTCCCTGTGCTCTTGCTCACTTTCTTGGTTGTAAACTTATCCAGCTTCAGCAAACATCACCTTAGATTCTAAAAAGTACAAACCCTCTGAATTGGCTGTTGGGACGTCTCAGAGGTATTACTAGTCATATACAGAGCTGTCAAATTTTCAAGGTTCAATTATCAACAAGGTCTAATTTCCTGAGAAAACAATATTAATGTGTCATTGTGCAGTTTATAATGAACTGATTTGAATACACTTATAGAGCTTCTTGTTTTTCTCCTAACTCTAATTTCTGTTCCACTATCTGTCTATGATTAAATATCAAGATTTTTGATCCACAGATCTCCCTGTCTTGAATCTTAAAATGAATCATAGCATGGCTGTAAATAAAAGAATAATAAATATATACAGCCACTTATAAAGATGTAGGCCTAATAATCCTCTAGGAGATAGTCTGCAAATGTCTGCCAGATGAAATGAATAGTCCATGATAATCCTTCCTAGTTATTAAAAGAGATTTCATCTAGTTATTTATTTTTCTCCAGGGTAAATGAACCATTATAAGGGCAACTTGTTTTTGTAGTTTAATGTTTTCATCATTGATGGTGCTTACAACCTGAAGCCATTATGATGACTCACATGCTCTCAGACTTCAGAGACAAATGCGTGCTACGTGTCCTAAAACTTGGTACATATCAGTCTCTCATCATCCTAAATTGGACACGTCATAAAAAAGACTCCACAAAGCACCCCAAGAGAAAAAAAAATAATGGTCCTTTATGACTCCAACAGTTGATTTTATAAGATCAAAACCTAAAATGCTTTGTAGTGATGTAATTGTTCTTTTACAGGCCTGGCTAATCCTGTTATGGAGAACAAGCATAGGAATATTGTTTTACTGTGGAAGGATTTGGGCTTCTCTCTCTGCATTGAGCAGCATACCCAACTAGTTGTTTTCTGTAAAATTATAGGGGTGTCTTGTGAAACTTCCTACTGGCTAAAGACTAGCGCTTTCTTTTTTTCTTTCTCTTTCTGTATTTTGTTTTTCATTGTAGTGAAGTGTTTTCAAAGAAACTTTCAGTTTGAGAGCTCAGATTTGCAACTCTTTACCTTATAGATCAAGAATAACAAAATCCTCAGGCGAAACAATAGTAGAATGGTTGGCTGAGAAACTTTGGGAAGATATTCACAGATGTTTGGGTGATGACTTCAAGTGCTTCAGGATAGTCATATGCATGAATGATACAATTTGTAGCACCCAAACCAGAAGACTAAAAATAAGCAAAACAGTCATCTTCACTCACTCACCCACTCACTGACACATACACATTACACATACACTTGTTCTGCCCCTTAATTTTCAGCACATTGGTTGAAAATCTAGATGACTTCTGTGACTTGCAGACAGCAGGCCATTTTTTTTTTTCAGTGAGCAACTGTGTTTTGTATAAAAAATATTAAAGGTTTATTGATGTGTTCATCACAAGTTACCTAGTTTCAGATGAAAAAAAATTAAAAATCATAGAGCTGCTGGACATCTAATTGTTCATGTTTAGTGCAAAGGTGGCGTGAAAAGATTTCCCGTACCAAGTCTGACTTGCTTCAATGTGGGTCCTGCCTACCTTTATCCTTAATTCAGGCAAAAAGATATAGAATCACAGAATCATTAAGGCTGGAAAGACCTCTAATATCATCAAGTCAAGCCTCCCACCGTGCCCACTAAACCAGAGCACAAGGTGCCATGCCTACTTGTTTTTTGAACACATCCAGGAGCGGTGACTCCACCACATCCCTGGGGAGCCTGTTTCCATGCTTAACCTCTCTTTCAGTGAAGAAAGTTTACCTAGTATCTAATCTAAAAACTCCCCTGGTGAAGTTTAAGGAAAGGCCAACCCCCACCTGGCTACGACTTCCTTTCAGGCAGCTGTGGAGAGTGAGAAGGTCCTCTCTGAACATCCTTTTCTCCCAGCACCCTTAGCTGCCCCTCACAGAACTTTTGCTCCAAACCCTACTACCACTTTCTTTCCTTCCCCTAGTTTCTTCGATAGCTCACTCCTGATTGGGAATGGCAAAGGTTTTGTGACCATTTGTAACCCTGTTATGCTGAGCTGCTCTATAGATACAGAGCACCATCCCAGCCATCCGAGATGTCACTTCATGCTAAGCAGTAGAGAAGACAATGAGATGAGTTTAATGATTAATTTTATTATTGAAAATAAAACAGCAAGAGTGTTAATGCTAACCTGGTGGCATCCTGAGCAAGGGAAGAGACCTTATGATCTGAAAAATGAGAGTAATATTTGGTTTTCAAAGCAATAATGTCTTTAATTTGAAACAGCAGTTGGGAAATCTTTCGAAAATAACCTCCTCAGTCTCCAAATGTGCACACCAGACATAAGGATTGTCACTTTTTCTTGGTAGGAAGTAGAAAACTATTGATAAAAGTGGTATGTGAGAGGTTTATTATCTTTATTTTGCTCTTGTTATCTGATGTCAATCATGCAAACTTTTTCTTATTTAAGTTTTTAATACATGAATGTTACACCTGCTACTGATAATGCTGCTATAATTTGAAGAACTGTAGACATCTCTAGTGAACTGCTGTATTCTTTTAAATCTACATGAGATTTTTATTCGACTCTAAATGAAGGCAGGCTACCTTTCTTGCTTCATACCAATCATGCAATGTATTTACTTTAGGATTATTAGGTGTAGGGTAATGCCTCGAGGCTGTGAGCACATTTAAACATCTACTTAGTGACACTGTTAAGATTATGAAGGAAAGATTAATAAGCTAACAAACAGACTCAGTGGAACAGAAATACTGAAATCTTTCCTACAAGCCCTGTTTTATACACAAAAAAATGTACTCTCCTACCTTTTCCCCTGTTTCATAGGTTATCCTCAAGAATGTCATATTGCCATTTGGATAATAAATGCTACATCAAATTTGTCACCTTTAAGATGAGAGAATGAAAATGAAATGAATGAAAAAAAAAGAGATTCCCAGTAATTTTAATCTTTGAAAAGATATTTTTGTGGGGGTTTTTTTCCACATTTTAGTTTAAGACCTAAATTAACCCACCCTAGCATTTTCAAATGCTGCAAATGGAAACGAAATGTAAAAAGCAGTCACTTTTGTGATCTCCCGTATTTGCCTTCAGTGAAAGGAGAAGAGTAGATGTTCCCCATGAGGGAATGTACCTTGCAGATACGTTTTTGGCAGGTTAATTCACCCAAATCCCTTCTCCTGTAAGGACAAGTGGTTTAATGTGCTGTTCAGTTTAGTTCCATCGGTGTAATTAGCAGGGGTAAAACAAAGACAGTGAATGAACACAAATACCAAATTCCTCCCCCTCTTTCAGGAAGACTTACTCCCTAGAGGCAAGTATGCCTTACATGGAAGCACAAGAAAGACTCTTCAGAGGCACAAAGCACCTGTAAAACTGCTGAATTCAGCCCCTGGAGGGCTCCTGCAGAGGAGGGTCCCTGAGCAGCATCACTTGCTCACAGCAGTCTCTGTGCCAGCTGTTCCCAGCTCTCCCATCCATGGCACAGCACCTGCAGAAAGCCCGGATTTTCTTAAATCCTGGCACACCTGCACCACCAGGAAGGTTTTCAGCAGCCAGTAGCAAGGCCCAATGTCTTGAAAAGAGATACATCTTATTCTAGGGATATGATGGTTGCTATGCAAAGCAGGACATGCCGGTAACGGAGCACAGGGAGCTCTTGGTCTTGTTGCTGTCTAAGTAAAATAACAGATTTTTTTTTTTCTCTTTCTTTCCTCTGTGTTTCTTCAGTGGCCTGTAAGCCAGTTCAGAAAGCCCACACATCATCTTACGTGCTTTCTGGAAATCAAGCAGAACCACATTTGTTGTCAGTTAAATAAAAAGATAATGTTTTCATGCACACCCACCCATCCTCCTCCCTCAACACACAGAACACTACACCATTTATGTTTCAAAAATTACAGCCCTGGATGTTTTCCTGTTAAGCCCCTGTTTTTTAGAAGCTCAAATCCTTATTTGCTCAAAATGATAGGATTAAATTTATTTCAGATGGCATAATATTAATCTTTGTTGTCTACTTTAAAGCTGTAGCTCTAGGGCTAATTACTGAACTAGTGTGTTTTGGAAAACTGGCCTAATTTTTTCACCCACTCTCTGCTACCTTCTCCTCTTGGACTCAAGCTCCTTGATCTTCTGCTCCGTATTTTGAGATCTTCTTATATATTTACCTTCCTGTCAGGGGCTGAGGGTTGTCTCCAAACTGATGTTTTAGCACAAAAGTCTCTTCAGTGTCTGGATTACCCCCACACGCTGACAGACGAATTAGAGAAGCAAAGAGAAAGCAGTTTGGCACATAGCATGAGAACAAGAATTTACCAATTGCCATGCAGCTGTAGTGGATTTCCTTTGTAGTGCCGCAGGGCCTCAGTAGATGTTTAGGAAGAATGACATTTCCTGACTTTTTAGTTTTTGAAAGCCTGCCTTGGCTTGGCAGCTCTTGACTTCCAGGCAACTTTGGTGGCATCTTTCCTCTCCCTTCAGCTTTTCAGAATGTTTTCTGTGTTTTTGAAGAGCTTTTTCCATAGCTGCATTGAGACGTTTGTCCTGAATTCTTTCTTCACTCGCTCCTCTCCCACTTGTATCTCTCTTGCTTATGAATAGAACTCCTTTTATCTTGGTCTTTAGGCTTTTGCCTTATAAAAATCTTCCTACTTTCTCAGTTGCTGTGAGTACACCATATTCTTTCTTCACACCATGATGGAAAATGCAATTGATTTGGCCTATGTTTTGGTCCTTTTGAATGTTTTTTCTTTCCCTAACAGTGCTTGAAAAACTCACAGAGATGATCATTCTTTTGTGTCTTAAAATACAAGGTGACAAAGATGAGGAAAGTACAGAGCAGAACAGAGATCATATCTGCCATGAGGCTAAGACATGGTCACACTAGCTCCCCAGGTCTTAGATCTTCAGATATTTTGATGAACACGATGCAAACACCCCTGGTCTGGGCTTAGCTGACATAAAAAATAGAAGTATAACCTCAAGGAGAAATTAACAGATGTAATTATCAATGAGAATACAGTCAAAAACTGTGTGTTAGATAGAAGTGAGAAACTCACCTAGAGCTCCAGCAAAAAAACGCAGCACAACTTACTCAAAGTCTGGATTTTGAAGATAGCTACATTAAATTAAATTTAGAACACAAATCATATAAAAAGGAAAAGTTGAAACTTCTTAGATAAAGTCATTTAAACCAACTGCAAATCTGTGTTAGAGCAATCAGAAATCAGCACGATTAGAGCAATAACAAACTATCATAGACTTCTTTTCCTCCAAGTTCTTCACCATAAAATAGGAAAAATGTAGAATCAATTAGAATATAATTTGCTATCCTACGGAAATTTTAAATTTTTTGGAAACCATTGTAGAGTGAAGAAAGTGTGGTGAAGAAAAGGATTTTTCCTCACTAAGTATCATGTGAGATATGGGTTAGCCAAAGAATCAAACCTCCATGGAATAATGCAAGAAAAATGCTTCTGAATTATGAAATCCATAAACCACTGTAAAATAAAATATACTGGGCTTTGGCTTCAATATTTCACTCCTGGGCCAGAATATTCTGGTTTTCAACCAAAGGCTGGAAGATTTCAATTTTTATGGGTTCATAAAGTTTCTTGTTTGCTATTTTGTTTTAATATTAAACATTTCCACAAAGTAGAGTCTTGTTAAAAAAGGAAGCCAACCTTTATAAACACCTTTATAACTCTACTGCCTTCGGCCGTGGTAAACTCTCTTTTAGCTTCCTTATGCTGTAGTTTGGTTTTTCATTTGTTCAGTTGGCAGTTTGATTCTGGTTGCTTTTATTTTGGCTTCTTATCTGTTATTTTCTTTTCTTTTTTTTTTTTTCTTTCCTGTGAGGTTGTTGTAGTTGTTGATGCATCTCTCTTGATAGGCCTTGTTTACATTTATCTCAAAGTTGAACATCAGAAATTGTGTGCTTATGGCATACACATATATGTGTACACACAGACATACACACACACTTATGTATGTATTTTTATATAAAACCATGTATTTATATGCACATATTTCAACTAATGGTATTCAATCTGTTCCAGGGATGAATACGTTCAAATGTTTATTCTGCTGATATTGAAGAAGACTGGCTTTTTTAACAACAAAACTATTGTAAATGTCTTAAAATTAAACAACAAGCTCCAGGCAAAAAGATGTATGTGCAGCAAAAAGCTATTACTTACAAGACCATATGTGCCAGAAGGCAAATACTCCCAATGTTCAAAGACAGAATGGAGGAGACAACATTTTCCAGCTCTGAGCCCTTTTAACGCATCTCCCTTACACACACAATGAAGATTTTTGGATGAAGCTGACTGCTTTTTTTCTACCAGAGTAATCAAGCCTACATCATTAACCTTTCTGTTTGCCTGGCAGATAATCTGGGAAAGTAGCAAGTGACTACTCCTCCGGGCTTTGGAGGCAAGCCAACACAATTACTCTCACCCTGTTCTTTGAGGTGGCAGCTGCAGAGAGATCAGGATGTAGAAAACAACCATGAAATCAAAGGGTTACAGACTTTGGAGCCAACTCTTCGTTCATCTGCCTATCAGACAGAGCTCCTAACTTGGATGAAAAAACCTCACAGCTCACTGTCCATGCTGAACAGTCACAAACCATCAGTCAACCAAAGAATGCCCTCACAAAAGGTCTAATGTTAGCCCTACTGTCCTCCCACCTGTCTTTATTTTCTGGTGGTGGTGGTTGTGGAAGTAGTATGAATATGTAACAGAGCCAAAAGTATGCTGTCTTGCAGATTCTGTTCTACTAATATGTCTAGTTGGATAGTGTTATTGTATAAAGTCTACTGACATTCTGCCAAATGCCAGCTTAGATTTTTGGAAATGGTTTGTGCTCAAAAATTTTCATACACGGACTAAAAACACTTCCCCACTGAAATGCTTTCACTACTAGATAGTGAATATGACAGCTCTTTTGTGTCAGTGATGAACGTAGTTAAGGAGAAGGTGATTACCTGTGAAAGACAGGTAGTGAGAGGAGGTGACACCTTAGTCATTGTCCAGGATCTGCAGCTTCACAGGAAATGAATAATTTCATAACATGAAGGCTGTGATATCTTCAAAGGAGTTGCTGAAGCATTTGGTAAGAGACAGAATAAATAAATGTATAAAGGGAAAGAGGAATACAGAAAGGTGAAGTAATTTATCCAAGTCATGCTAATCGTGTTGGGCAGAGAAAAGATCCCAGACTCTGCATCCTCAGCCTGTATCCCAGTTGCTAAGCAACTGTCCTGAATATGAGGGTGCCCAAAGCACAGTATATGAGATGCTATAACATTGGCGCTCTGACACCTTCTGCTTTGATTCACGCAGTATCTGAGGTCTAATAAAGAAAAGAAATGGCCCCTCTTGTCTGTCTGTGACTTCAGCTCTTTTGTGTTTAGTCTAATAAATGAAACCCCCAAATTAGGGGACCAGTTGTACTGTGTTCTTGCTTACCAGCAGACAAAAAAGAGCAGTTCCAGTGGGTGAGCCGTGCAACCTCAGGTCTGAGGGATTGCACGGAGGTCTCTGTCTCACTTCGTAAGAAGGGCAAGAAGGGTGATTAGGCTACTAGCTCAAAATGGGACAGCTATATGCATAACATTACACAAGATTTATCTTACCTTTGCTGTCTTGAAATGCTGCTGGAATACATATTTTATCACAGTAAAAAATGGCTGAAATATTTAATATCTAGGAAAGAATAACTGGGAATTTTCTGTGGACAGAAATGGATTTTTGGAATTACCAGGCCAATGTTTGGAATCCTTCAATGACAGTGGAATTACATGGCACATCTGCTATGGCCAGCTTCTGGATGATTTTCAGTTGGCAAGGTGGAGGCATCCATCAACCCACAAATATAGCTCACAGGCCTAAAATGACAGTCCTGCCTTGCCTGAAAGGCATCAAGAGCAGAGAGCTGATCTCCAGTATGAATTCCACATAAATTTGGGAGGGAGCCAAAGAACTGATGATGAAAGTGTTGAAGGGCAAAGAGTGAAGTGGTCTGGGTTGCCCTGCTCACAGTAAACCTTTGTCAAATGGCTTTTGTTTGCATAGTTCCCATATACTGCACTCCTAAAGCAGGAATCTCAGAGCTTTCTAGGACACCATGCTTGCACATAATGGGGGCAAGTTAGAGTCTGAGGCTGGAAATCACCAGAGCAGAATATCTACTGGAGAACTGAAACTGAGAAAAAAGGAATTCTAGCTGAAATCTGATCTGCATAAATCTAAATCATTTCATGTATTTTTCACAGCCACCAAAACTTACAGGCATCTAAACTCCTTAGGCATTCTCCTACTCAGCCTAAAACCATATTTTCACATATACATCCCTATACACTATCACAAGGACCGCTAGGGAAACTGTAGTGATAGAACAAGGGGGAACGGATCCAAACTGAAAGACAGTAGATTTAGGTCAGATGTTAAGAGGATATTCTTTGCTATCAGGGTGGTGAGGCCCTGGCACAGGTTACCCAGAGAAACTGTGGCTGCCCCATCCCTGGAAGTGTCCAAGGCCAGGATGGATGGGGCTTGGAGCAACCTGGTCTAGTGGAAGGTGTCTCTGCCCTTCAGAGGGGGGTGGAACAAGATGATCTCCGAGGACTCTTCTAAGCCAAATCATTCTATGATTCTAAGAGAAAAATGTCTACCGCCCACCAACAGGTCTCTGGGGGAGTGGTGGGAGTGATATCCTTCATCTTGGACTCCATCCAAGACTGATGGTCCAGCTCAGACTGGGTAAATTGATTGGAGTTGATGATCTTGGAGGTGTTTTCTAACTTTAATGATACCGTGGTTCTATGACTCTAATTCTGAATGTTATTTCTTGCTCCAGGAGGTATGACATGCATAGACATATACCATAGTGATAGTATTATACATACATATATATATATATATATATATATATATACACACATACATACTATTAAATGAAAGTTGAAAAGAAAATACAGACATGACTTGAAACTGAAATCCTTCTCTACCTCTTCCCAGATGAATGCTCTAACAAGTTGTTGCCAGGTTTTTACTTGGCTGCCCCTCTGTGGGTCTCTGTACTATTGCATTTCTTGGTACACAGTGATTCAGGTTCAACAGTGTGGGCAGGGATTGCCAATACCTTTGTGCAGAAATCTCTGAGGCAGTGCAGGTTCAGCAGAGCCGAGAAGGTACATTGGCTTCTTTCTGGGATGATGACATGGTTGGTTTTATGGATAACAGGGTTCTGCATGGAAAGAGAAGGACGGACAGATTTGCACTTTGCTTATCGGCAGAGATGTCACTTTGTATTTTGACAGAAAATGGGCAGTCTTGCGAGATAGATACCCTGAATCACAGCTATCCAGGATGAGGTAGGCAGACCAAAGGGTATGTTAGCATTTCAACTAAGTTTTGTTGCATTCGGTGACACAGATTTCCTCTCCGTGTTCTCTAAAAAGTCTTCTGCATCTACTGTGAGGTTTTTTAATTATAAGATTAGTTAAGGACAACTAAGTATCTGACTAACTTACCTAGGGTCTCTATCTACTGGAACATTTAAGTATAAACTTCACAGCTTTCTCAGAGGTGAGATCATGAAGATATTAATGGTTTGATGCAAGATTATTCACCCTTTGTCGTGCAAAAACCTCACTAGATACTGAGCAATTCCATTTACTTTTAATCTTCTTACGTACTTGACCTTCACTACGAAAGAGGTAATTGTCAGCTTCAGTGAAGCTACAGCACTCTCATCAAATGAAAAATCCATCCATGTGCTATATATGTATCTTACAAAACAAAATAAAAAACACAAAGAAAAACTCTGAAAACAGGAGCCTAGAATTCAGTATGTAAAATCTCATTTTACAGAATTAAAGCTATAAATGAACAATTACAAGTGAGGTTTAATATCACTGAAATTTCAAATAGTGTTAAAATAGGTCTTCTTGTTATTGTTTGGATCTGTTTTTAAAGACTTGTCTTCTCTGCTGTTTGTTGTTTTCCACTGTCTGCTGTTTCCATCATGATGCAGCAGCAATATAACAATGTTGGCTGAAAGCCAGCTTGAGAATAGAATGAGCCTTCAATGGATTTTTGATGCACGAATATTTTGAGGGGGCATTTAAATGATGTTTGTGCTTCTCACAGTGTGAAAGAACAACACTGCCAGGTTTCTTTGATCTACTGGAAACAGGCTATCATAGTACAGAAATAGTTAGCTGAAATAAGTACATTCAGGTAGCTTCTTTCTACTTAACTGTGCATCATTTGCTTCTGTGCTCACAAAGGAGGTTTTCATTCAGCTGGGGCAAAGTGCACACAGTTGTGGATGGTTCAAGTATTTATTCTTTAAAATGACAGTTCTGAAAACATATTTCTCTCACCACACAGAGAGTGGGAGGGCAGTGGAAAGGAGCAGATAATTGAGGGAGCTGGAAGTGAAATTATGTTCATGTCTGTCAGATGCCATTTCCATTTTAATGACTGTAGAGAGGAGTGTCAGAGAGCTGCCAGACAGCAGAGGTTTGGGTCACCACTCATAGTGTCAGATGTTGGGGTACTCCGGGTTGGCACTTGTGATTGAAAGAAGGAATATATCTCCTTTGCTCCTTTCCTGGGATGGACTGATACTGCTTCAAGTTTCTGATGTTTCACAACCTGAGGCTTCAATGAGGTGGAAGCCGTGTTGTGTTTGACAGCCTACAAACACAAAGGCATTCATCATAGCTCCACTCCATAACCCTGCAGTCTGAAAGATAAATATTGATGATTTGGTGAAGCAAACAGTCCAGAAGAGGGGGAGGACAAGTAATAACAGGCTGTGTCAGTGTAGGCAGCCTGGCTCTGTGTATAGTTTAGAGAAATGCACATGTTGCCGTCATGGGTCAGATCTTTAATCCATCTATCCCAGTGTCACGTCTCCATGACTTGTCATCACCATGTCTTAAAGAATTTGGGACAGTAAACAATAGGGGGTCACATGGATCCTTAGTGTCTCCATTAAATGGTCATGCTGATGCCTGTACCAGAATCAGTGTCTGAAGAGCAGCTCGGGAGCACATTTACCTATACATCTACATCTGCTCAGGTGTGTGGCAGCACAGGTTGCTGAATGTCTGGAAACAAATAGGTGCATAGATAAAATAAGATTCTCAGTGCAGAACACAAAGATTGGTGATCAACAATATTTTATATTTTCTCTAATATGGAAATCATATTACATGAACTAACCCTGACACGAGTCACTTAGTCCTCAGGGTCTCTTTCCTCCAAAGATTGTGGGATTTGGGCACAAGACTAGAAAACCTCTTCAAAGGAAAGTTCAAGAAATCCAGCTTTAAAAAAATACTTACCAACAAATATTTGGCCTTTTGATTTCAACTTTAGAAATTCTTGCTACCTGTTTAATTGTTTATTTGAAGTGTCCTTTAGTTATCACTTCTGTGTTTCAGAAGGTTCCCTGGCTTAATCACTCATTGTAGAAAAAAAGACCTCTATTGCCTTTTATCTATTTTGAACTTGCTAGTCTCCTTAATTATATTGCACATTCTCTTGTCTTGCCACAAGCTGAGGAGAAGAGAAGCACCTAATCTATCTTCTCTAAGTCATTTATTTTTATCCTTTCATTATGTCCTTTTGTCCCTCTCCTTTTTAGGTAACTTTTCCCAATCTTTTCAACCATCCTACATGACAGATATTTTTCTTTTTCTTTCACCCCCTCCCAAAGGATCACTTTCATTTATCAATTTTTTTCCTTATTTTTTTATTATTTTGTTTTTACAGAAGTGTAATAATACTTCACAAATTTTTCCAGATGAGACCCCATTTTGATTTATAGGTTGGCTGTGTAGTATTTACTGCATCAATCCCCATCTCAGTGCTTATGAAGCCTCACATCTTGTTTGAATTTTTTTCTTAAAACTACAGCTGCATATGGTATAGAAATCTGTCTTCATTGATACCCAGATTCCTTTCCTGGGTTGAGACAGTGAATGTATACCCCTGTCAGATGTACAAGCAGTTTAATTTATTTTTTTCCCCTCAGTATGCCTTACTTTGCATTTACTGGCATTGAACTTCATTTGCCCTCACATGGTTTAGCTGAGTCTCTTTGAAGTTCCTCACGGATCTCTCTGGTCCGTACTAGCTAAATAACTTCGTGTCATCTGCAAGTTTTGCTAACCTCAGTATTACCCTCTTTCAAGATCATTAATACAGATTTCAAACACGAGATCTAATGCAGAACAATGAGGCGAGGCATCCCACTGTTCACCTTGTGCCACTGACTATTTATTCCTTTCCTTTGTTTCCCATCTTTCACTGATTTTCAGCCCATGTCTGATGCACTCCATGAACACATCAAACAAGTGAAACCATAAGTGTGGTTAAGCATCAGCATGCTCAGTTTTCCTCACTGCCTTGAATACAATTTGTGTGGCAAATATAGTGTGTTTCTATCTCTTTATTTCAATAAATCCCCCCGTATTTATTTATCACTTTCAAACAACTCTAGAAATCCCTTTGGTAAGCCTAGATTTTTAATATGTCTGAGAAATAAAATGTTTATAGTTAGCTTTATAGTTCAAGATTTTTAGAAATGTTCAGATATCTACTAATGGATGGACTGTGACATTTTTATGTATTTAAGTATGAGGGGAATATTACACAAAGATGTTTGACCTTTTCCCTTTGCGAGGACATTACTGCTGTCTCTAGGAACAATAGCAGATTTGAAACCACCCTTTCTTGGTATAAAGTATTAACCCTGATTTTTGCCCCTATCTTAGGAGAAGAATAGGAGAGAAATTTGGAGCTTTCAGAAAGGCTGTCCCTCTCCATCAGTGCACCATCTTCATGCTTTGCTGATGTTCATGCTCTGAGTGTCAATATTGATCTGATGACTGCTAGCTAGGGGAGACAATGTTATATTGGGAGCCCACATCAGACACCTACGTAGCTGGAGGACTCTCTGAGCTTGTTCCTTTGTTTTCTCATGCTTCAGCAGTTGAATCAGGGAATCATTAAGGTCAGAAAAAAGCCTCCAAGATCATCGAGTCCAGCCTTTGAAAGGCGAAAGCCCTGACTTTGGTGGTTAGATTGTGAAAACTGGCACAAATAATGCAGATGAGTCCTGTGTCTCAACATTTCATTATCCTCTAGCTGATCAGCTTTGTGCTGCTGCATTATCTGAAAGCTCCTCCCACAACTTTATTGTGTAAATCAAGCTCATAAAAGTGACTCCTACACTGCGGATACTCCCCATAATAAATATGAAACTTTTTTTTTTCCAAATACTTTGCAATACGAGCTTAAAAATGAGCTGGTTCTGCAAATAATTTTTCCAGTTAACTAATCTACCATAATATCAAGAGAAAGGGAGTATAAGTGATGTATAAGCACAATCAAACCAAATGTGTTCATTACTTGGGAGAAATGCTCATAGAAAATGTTTAGGAATGTTCAAGCACCTCTGCTCAGGAGGTTTCACAATGTACTGAGAAAAAAGAGAGATGTATCAGAGTATCAGGGTATCAGAGAGCTGACACTGGTTGATCCTACTTCCTCCTCTTACCTTGGAAATCTTATTTTACACTGGCATTTTACAATCCACAATCATTAAGGGATTGAGTTCCTCTGACATTCCCTGGCAATGTGGGTTCTCATATAATGACATTTTGATTCCAAATCATTCATTAACACAGAGCTTAATTTTTAGGTTCCTGTTCACTGTGGTAACACCCATGAGAATGGATTTTGTGTGTGGGAGGAGGAGTGTTGGTAAGTTAATTGGGGCAGTCTGTTGGGAAGTGGTGGTATCACCATCTCTGGAAGTGTTCAAAAAGCCTGTAGATGTGGTGCTCAGGGACATAGTTCAGTGGCAGACACGGCAGTGTTGGGTTAATGGTTGGACTCAGTGACCTTAGAGGTCTTTTCCAAACTTGTTAGTTCCAAGATTCTGGAATGTTGAGGAATATCCCTCTCATTAAAAGATTTTTCCATCTTAACTTTGTCAGTAAAGAGGAATTTACTTCCATTTGGGATGTTCAAACATAAGCCCTCTGTATATTCTTCATGAAAACAACCTGACAAGCTCAGGCAAAAGTCTTTATTTTTTTTTCCCTTTTATTTATTTATTTTAAGCTGGAATGAAGGGAATTAACTGTGTTTTTATAACTTTAGTCTTAGATCTACCTTCCAGCACGTGGGGCATCTGAGTTCAGGTCCCTCCTGTGCCTGAGGAGATTCAAAAGTACACAGCTTATCTCCTGAAGCAGAAAAATGTCAATAGCAGTGATTCAGGAAGACTCATTTCAAAATATCCAATATGTCCATGGTGTCAGACTTTGCTGAAAAAAAAACACCAGAGGAACTGATCTTAAATATGATTTAGAGTAGGCAGGATGAGCTTTCAGTAACAGATCTCCTCACTCATCTAAGTGCATGGAGGGTTTTTCTCTCATTTGCAAAGGGAAAGGAGTGTCTCTGATTCCTTTCTCTTTGGGTTGACTTCTTTCAACTGATCTGCCAGAGGAGGTGGTTAACTATTTAGCTAATTATTGATAAGAGCAGGTAATTTCTGATTTTTTCCTTCATATTTCCCACTAGAAAGTTTAGGGAACTCCTACATAAGCTTGATGCCTTCCCTAAAGCTAGTTATATTTATTTAACCTTCTCTGTGTCTTCTACAGGAAACTTAAGCACTCTAAGCCTGGAGCATTATAAAGATTTCTCTAAAATTCAGGAAATTAAATGTGATTGGAAATTTGGAAACTTTACACTATGTTCCCAAGTCATGGCTTCAATCACAGAGTGATATAGTGACTTCTGAGACCCCAGTGAGTTCTAGGAATATGAGCTTGTCACTTATTTTGAAATTTATGAGACACTAATAGTATGTCTCCATTCAGGTTTTGTTGAGAGACTACTTTAGAGGAAAGTCTGATTGCCCCCAGTTATTGCACAGCACAGAGAGGTTTTAAAACCTTTCAATTCAGGCAAAACTAAGAGATGCTCTTCAAAAATACACTTGATGTACTGCAGAACCGGCTGAGCCCCAGTTCATAGGTCTAGACTAAAGATAAACTGAGAAAAAGTCCTTTTAAAATGGAAAATGGCCTTCAACAGCAGCTATTTCACTCTGCAGAGCTGATCCTGTTGCACCATACTCATTGCTTGTGTAGAAATAACGTTGAATTATAATGGGTACCTCAGTTTATGTGAAGTATATTCAATTGTTGTTCTGATCTTGCTAAAGCACAGTAATTTTCTTCATTCAAGGACTGAATGAGAGTGACTTTTCCAGAGAAAACCTGATTACACATCACTTGATTGTAAAAGGAAAAATGTTTCTTGTACAGCCTAAATGTAAAATCTATTTAGTCTCTTTATTGGGGAAAAAATAAATAAAATAAAATAAGTATTTCTTTTCTGTAGGTTGAGAGTCACTTAATAAAGAATGAACGGAATCAATAAGATTCACAAAACTGGAATAATTCATACTTGGCAAGCTTCACAAATATTCTTTTTTCTTCAAATACTCTTTTCATCACAGACCTCTTTCCCAAGTCACAATCCTCAAGTTAAGAAGTCTAATAAAACATATGTAGTAA
The DNA here is from genome assembly GCF_001604755.1 of Lepidothrix coronata. Lineage (NCBI taxonomy): Eukaryota > Metazoa > Chordata > Aves > Passeriformes > Pipridae > Lepidothrix > Lepidothrix coronata. The sequence continues at coordinate 3,010,111 of NW_016690257.1, read as the reverse complement.
CTTCTCTTTTCTCTTTCAGGAGTGAAACAAACCTCTGTGGGATTTTTTTCTTTCCTTTTAGAGAAAGAGAAGTTAGACTGAACTAATAAGCATAAATTGTATGGGGAACGTTATGAGTCATGATGAGGAAATTCTGCTTCATCTTGATTTAAAAAGAAATAAAAAATGAGGATTTTTAAAATTACTGAAAGAAAAGGAAGATTAACTGTGCTCTGAATGCAAGAGCTTTCCAGGAGACCAAATAAGTCTTCTATAAACTGATTTGCCTTTCTGACTGCGATTTAGTAGAGTGACACCTAATTTGTTCTGAGAGTCATTGATGCCTCCAACACAATGGAGGATGACAGCTTGCATAACCTCTCTTTCAGCTCTCATCTCATTTATTCCGTTTGAAGTCGAGTTCCGACAAGAGAGAGGCACAGAATTAATATTACCTTAGATCAGCTCAGTCTCCAGAGGGAGCAGCAAAAGCTTTTCTGGAAACAATAAACCCTTTAAACATGACAGGAGGAATAGGACCTTAGGAGGTATCTGAAAGTATCCATTATTAAAGGAAGGAAAAATACATATATCTATGTGGGTCACTTTGATTGTGATTTTTTTTTTCTTTTTTTTTTACCTTAACAACAAAAGATGAGCAACTGCCAGTCTTACAAACAAATTTAAAAATGCTGGGTAGTTTGTAGTTAACATCTATATTGCACACACACACACACACACACACACATACATATGTTTTCTCTTTTGTTATTGTAACAGAGTCCCTAGCCATGGATGGTATTTGTTTTGACTTTGAAATTCCCTGCTTGTTTGATCTGGTTCCTTTCCAATTTAAGATAAAAAATCAGGAAGGGAAATTCCCATCACATCTGATAGTTTATAAGGTCAAATTTAATTATTGCAATTTGCATTTAAAATTAACGTAGCACTTTTAAAGTAAATCAGAGGAAGCCAAAGAGATTATTTGTGCAGACAGCTTTGTAGAAGGGAAAAAAATAAAGATGCACGACAATGTTCTGTCTACAGAACATCAGCATGGATAAAACTGGCACAATTCCATTCAAGTAATAAAGCTACAGTGAGTTATGCCAGCTAGCAGTCAGTTCTTATATATATACGTATGTATATATATATGTAAAATATGCATACATGTAATATTTATATTATATATATGTGTATGTGTGAGTGTGATTGACAAATTAGATACTAGGGGGGAAAGTATATATATTTAAAGACTAAAAAATGGTGCTGTTTGTCTGAAATTTTCACATCAAGCTACAACTGAAGAAATTAAAAAAATCACCCTAGGGTTTTAACAAATAAGAGTGGACAATACTAAAACAAGCTCTATCCGTTAGTAAATCATCTACCCAATGGATAAGCCTTACAGCATTTTCCTTTTGTGAATTCTCAGTGGACTTCAGATTTCTATCAGCAGACATCCAATTTACATGTGAATCGTGATTTCATCATATCATATCCTGTCATTCCACTAGGAATAATTTCCTGTCATTCCACTGTGAATCATTTCAGGAAAGTACAGATGACTTAATAATTTACAATTAAATAGTTCATGTCATGCTGGAGCAAACCATGTGAAGAGAATCAGTGTATTTGCCACACAAATGCAAATACCTCTGGGAGCTGCAGGGTGGAGCAGAAGAGAAAGGAAGGGAGGAGGAAGAGCAGAAGAAAAGGCAACAATTTAATGATGGACAGGAGAATGGCTGCATGTGGCAGGACAGTGGAATAGCAGCCCAGTTTTAATAGAAGTCAGAAAGGTAGATGTAAATGAGGATGTTAAGTAGATTGGAGAGAAGGTAGTCCAAATACCACTTTGATGGGAAGGGTGATGTAAACCTTTCCTGTTCTGCTGAATACAGGAGAACACTTAACAACCTCAAGGGACAAGCTATAGGCCTGAGATTATACTTGCCTTCTTACCGAACAATTTACTAAATGAATATCATTTGTCTTCCCCCCAATCCTTTCTCCTTCATCTGCCCACCCCCATTCTTTAAATGGTTTTTTTAGTAGGGCTTTTTTTTTTGTTTTAATAGTCTTTGAATTTCAGTATTTTGTTAGAAGTTCAACATCGTTTGTCAGCAGCTTTGAGTGGCTCTACATATGGCTTTGTGCTAATCTATTCACTTTGGCTGTGCCTTTTATCTTATTTGTGATGTGTGGCCAGCTCCAGCGCATTCCCCTCTGACTGGAAGAGCAGAGAGAGGAAATATATTCTTGTGGTCTTTGATATGATACTATTAGTTCTCTTTTCTGGATGGGATGCATCTTCCTTCACTTTAGACAGTTACAATACAGATGTCTCCATCTGAGATACTCATCACTGTCTCTCTTTGCAGTCTATAAAAAAAAAAAATTGTTGTTTTAAAGCCAGACTATTCTGTCCTACATTAAGTACTTCTACGAAAGATGAGATTAATTTCAACCTAAAACTGGTTACTTCATTGAAGCCTAGAACCATAGAAGGACCTGGGTTTGAAGAGATCTTAAACACCACCTAGATTCAACCCCTTGTGATGGCAGAGACTCCTTCCACTAGTACAGGTTGCTCCAAGCCACTTCCAACTCACCCTGAACACTTCCAGGGATGGGGCAGTCACATCTTCTCTAGGCAACCTGTGCCAGGGCCTCATTATCCTCACAGCAAAAATGTTATATTTAATCTAGATACACCTTTTATTTCTATAAATTTTCTTTAAACAAACAAACAAATAAACAAACTATAATAAAAGCCCAGGTGGAAACATTTGCAAGTTAGATGTTCCAAAATAGGTGCAATTAACACTATATTTCAAGTCAGCTTATTTTGGTAATGCAGATAAAGGGATGGATGATAGAAAGGCTTTTTGAACACAAAGATGAATATACCTCTGCAAACAAAGTAAACAGACAAAAGGTGACCTTCGAACCGAGATCTAAAATAAAATCACTTACCTACTAGAAAACATCCCTTGGGAAAATATTCTACCATGGTGAGTCATCATGAAGAAGGGCAAAACTTAGAACACAAAGGCAGAGGAAGACAGATAGAAAAAATTAGTCCTTTGATGGAATATAGCAGTCAGGGGAAGTTAATTCCTTTCATTCTATTAATTTACTTACATACAACTAGGGCAAGGCAAAAAGTATTGCACATCTCTACAACCTTATCTTAAATATGCTCTTTAAAAAAGCTTTGAGTGTAAAAGGAAAAATAGTGAAGAGTAGACGAAAAATCGAATGTTTCACTAGGATAATCTTTACTGTAAGGTTTGTCTCCAGCTTGTAAGGAAACTTCAGCAATTCTATGCATAAATTCTCAATAAATTTTAAGAGTAGAAATCATATGAAAAAATGGTGCCTGGTTAGATATTTTTCTGAAGGCAGGGTACATTGAATAGCGGAAAGGTGAATTAACTCCCATGGGAGCTAACTTCCAGTTTACTCCACGTAAAACCTGAAAATGGTCAAAAAAGTTACATCAATGAAAGAACCTCACGTATTCAGTTGAATTAGTAACAAAGATCACAATGTAATTTACAAATAGCAATTAATTCTCACTATGTCACCCCGAGACATAATTGATAAAAGCGATTTAATCTGTGGGCGGACTCATAGCCCAGAACAAAATAAATAAGAACAAAATAAAAGCCCTGGCTCTCTGGGCTGTGTTTCAGGGCAGTACATACAGTGAATCCAAGTTACATTCTGTAAGTCTTTCATCTAGCTTCCCTCCAGAGAGTGAGATTGAAAAAGTAATGATAGAAACTGTCTTTATAACAGTAACACTGTGGTTATAGCAGCCCTCCAGGACTGGGAAAGTTATGTTCAATTCCTCCCTGTAGGAATTTAGTTTATTTGCCCTCCTTACATCTAAAGAATCTTGAAATTTTTTTGTGCTAAATGACAAAGCTTCAACAGGGCACCAGGAATGTGCTACTGCCCTCCTCAATTCATAATAGGGCACTATCCCATGTGTTATGTCACAAATGGGGGTGGAAACCTTCTCTGCTGTGCAATAATTTTAATTTTATAAGCATGAATTAAGAATTAATTAATTGGACTCAAGAAAAAAGAATAAAAATGAATGAATGGGTATGTCCTTGAATGTCCAGCTAGAAACGGTCTCTAGTGCTTGCTCTTGATTCTTTGTCTCACTCAGCTGATAAAAAAATAATATTTATTCTGTTTTTTATCAGGCTCTCCCAGGAAGATGGAGATGACTTTTGAAACATTATAAGAAGAAAAGGAAATTAAAATTGGGCCACCTATCTTTTAAGGCTTTTTTAAATCACCAAAACTTCATATGAATGTCACAAAAAGACATCTAAGACCTTAAGAAAAAAATATATATATATAATGGTTGGAAATAAATGTGTTACAGAGAGATATTTTTGACTGTAATCATGATGTGCTATGATACATCCCAAACACTGAGCAAAGTGAATAAGATTCAGAGAAGAATAAGGCCTGGAATGTATATTCTTGTCTTTTATGCTTCTCAGCCAAGCGTGTTGGATGCTTTTGATTTGAAGCAGATCCACATGCACTGTGCAGGGAGCATCGGTACCTGACAGAGCATTTCAGGTTTTACTGTTGTTATAGGATCTACCTACAAGATCTGCAGGTCCTTTCATGCCTCTTGCCTGGCATTTAGGCAGTCCTTCTGCCAAAGCACTTCCCTCATTCCTGTACATATGTTTTCTACCACACAGTGAGACGGAATTGATATGATCAGTATTTGCAAAGGCAAATGTCATGTCCCACATGGCAAGGGGAGACGTATGAGAAACTTCTGCCTCAGGTTCAGCGTCGTTACTGTGTTTTCTGTGGTGTGGGATCTCTCTCTGATGTATCTGTATCACTGAGGGTTATCCTCAACATCGCTAGATAGAATGCTAGCTCACTGCCACCACATGTTACATACAGACTGGATAATTGTATTTCTTTCTCTTGGCAAAGCTTTGGACATGCTATTTGTCTTCGAAAATATAAGTAGTATTAATTATTAGTAGTAATTCACTTCACTGTCCATTTCCTCATTATGGAGTGAAATACTTAAGCGCATGAAGCCACATTAATTTTCATTAATGATGCCAATTAGCAAGTGGTTATAAACTTTTAATAATATTGTAGCTATATAAATCCTTATTGGGATATTTCATTAATTTTTATCAGCCACATAATCAGCTAAATAACTGAATTCTTCTGCTGTGGATTTGTCACTTCTGTCACAAGTTCATTAAACAGTGTTTAGGGCCTTAGTCAATTTTCTCCCAAACCAAAGAATTAATGACAGTCTCAGCCTCTCCCGTTTGACCTGAACTTGGTATGCCCTTCAGAAAATCCTCCCTCAAGAAATCCAGGAGTAGAAGACAACGCTGCCTGTAAGTCTGTTTCTGATCTCACCTCAGATTAGCTGCCTGAATGTGAGGCATCTGCCACATTTTTTATCTAAACTCTCTTCATATCCATGCAGAAGTGATCCTCTCTTCTTTGTTAAACACCCCATTTTGGAATTAGGTGATCCATATTTGGATAAACTAGGGATATTTGGGAAGGGGAGAGAAAATTAAAAGATTTGGTTCTGTTTCATTTTAGAATGCAGGAGAAGATGGCACTGTTTTATCTGCTCAACACCCAAAATACCCTTGAGTAGAACAGAATTCTTCAGTGGCCTCAAATGAGGTGAATTGTTTCAGTTTTTATATTTTTGTTTAAATATTTGTTTCATGATACAGAACAACCCACAAAAATAGTAATAATAAAAAAGTAAAAGAGCATTCTGAAACAAAGAACTTTGGTTGTCTGGGTGATATTATGCTTCCCAACCTTGGGTGTCCTGTCCTCTTACATGATCCGGGCTTCCCCACCCAGCCTTCAGCTGCCACTCTGTAAAGGTGCAGGTCTTCAGTGGCTCCTGGGCTGCACCTCTCAGGTCCATGCAGATGTGCCAGTTGCTCCAAAGCATTTAAATGGATTTAGACATCTCTGTGCCGGTCTCTAATCTGTTGTGATGAAATAAAACGTTTCAATTTTCTCAATAAAAGAATACGTTGTGGATTCCTTTGGGAATTCTCCTTTTTTTTTTTTTTTTGATCAGATTTTCACTTTCAGCTAATCCAAATAAGCCTTTTCTGAAGGGATTGGTGGGGAGCTTATCCCTGAGGCTTCACCTAGGTCTAGTTGTGAGAAGAAGGGGTCATACTGGAATGCCTCATTTCAGGTTCCTCCATTTAAAAATTTTATTAATATTTTATTAGTAAAAATAAGAGGGAGGATAGGTACAAATCTTACCAGGATAATGACACATAGGAAGACAGATTAGAAATTTGTTTTGGTGTCTTTACACCTTAATATCTATTAACCACAATAATTTTACCGATGCTTTTCTGTCAAAAGAAAACCCAGCAACGATTACTCATCAGTTAAAATTCCAGAGGGACCAGAGTAAAGAACTTAAGTAAGGAAGAAGAGGGTTCTGTAGAAAGTATGTAAGGACAAAACTGATGTTCAACAAACGCAAGAGATAGCTCAGCTTT
>NW_016690257.1:2904230-3001700 GCF_001604755.1 Lepidothrix coronata | reverse complement strand
CTGAGGCAGTAGATTAGTAAGTGAGTAGAAATATTCATGTCAGAATAAGTGCAGAGAGACTTCTGGAAACATGCATTAAATGATGGATGTTCTCTTAAACTTCTCACACAGCATTGCCATATCCATGCAAACATGTCATAGACTAATCCTCTCATCACAGAAGGAGCACAAAGACATAATGTAGCCATTATCTTTAACCATGACCACATTTTGTCCATTATCTAGGTTTCCTCTTTTCCCCACCATGTAACCCCCACATGCAGGCTTTGCATCCTGCCACCTTCAACTGGAAAAGCTAAAAATCAAAATTATTCAGCTATTGACATTGTTCTGTATTCACTCAGCCCATTTAACACCTGCAATATGCTTTTACCTGGTGGTAGTGTGACTTCCTTGTTTGTTGATGGAGTAGACACCAGCTTCCAAATGCCTCTGGCTCAGCAGAGAGAAATGGAGCTTTCACAATTACCATGAATCAGTGCATCCAGCACTGTTCTGCATGCCTCATTTTAACCCAATAGTAATTTTAATAAAAAGATTATGTCTGCCTCGAGCAATTGGAGAGATTCCTGAGTTAGTACTGATTGAGCTGATGTACCCACTCAGTCAAGCGAAAAGCCATGCACAAATACCCTTTCATGCTCCTAAAGCTGGGCAGCTTCATCAGTTAAGGTTTCCATCAGATGGTAGGACTCTCTGATGTGGCCACAGTTATGTTCAGCACCAGAGGTCAATCTGCCCATACTGCCAAGCATAGTGTCTGCTCAGTGGGGTTCCCTTAGATGCCATACATCTGTGGTTAAATTTCTGATTAGATGTGAGGTACTAGAGCTTCATCACCCCACTCCTTTCCATGGGAGAGAGAAAATGTAGTTTCCAGAGGCTGAGTCATATCTTGAATGGAGGATGTCGTCCTGGTGATGCTGAAGGTTGACCTTCTCTCTCCCTCTTTGTGATGGCAAAGGAAGCCTGGGAAGAACAGGAACCTAAACAAAAGGCTTAAATTGGTGTAAATGAGCCCAGGCAATAACAACTGAAAGAGCTTTCAGATCAATGTTGTTTTTTTAATGCACCAAGAATGTTTTCATTTGCTTGTATTTGCGTGTGAGTCACCTGGATTTAATTTGAGTAGCTTTGTATCCATTGAAAGAACATGTAAGATGTCTTTTTCTGCACCCTCACATCCTGGCACCCGAGCAACTGCCTGTTTGTTTACCTCTTTGGGAACTTTACGACTATTTTTTAAGCACCATCAATTACCAATCACAAACAAGCAGCACATAATTGTTCGTATTTTCCGATCAAGGCAGAAGCGATTGTGCCAGTACCTGTTAGATTTGATTGGATAAGGTCACACAGAAGAACATTAAGAAATGGAGACAGAGATGTCAAAGCATTTCCAACGGCAACAGAGACCGCCCCACTCGTATCAACAGGGGGGAAGTGGAAGCATAAACCAAATTGCATCCAAATGATTGCAATTGGAGCACATGTGTTATGGGAAAGGTTTGAAGTTAGCACATGTGCTGATATAGCAATATGACGATGAAGGGAAAGAAAAAAAATTCCAGCATTCAATGTCTTTGCAGCACAGATGGTTGGGTTTGCTTTGCTGGCCTAGTTGTTCATTAAAATGAATCAGATGGATCTGGCTATCCCAAACTGCTAGTATATGTCTCTGCCTTATTATTCCATGCTTTGCAACAATGATGATACTATTCTGCCCATGGGCCAAATAATACCTTAATATGGATCACACGATATACTGGTGGTGGGCTGTCTATGTCTTAACCAACAATTCACTCAGCAGAGAAATCTAGGAAAGAGTACAAAGCACCAACTGGATCACATCTGTGATCTAACCATGTTTTACAAAATCACTCAGTAGGTACTACACAGACTGTAAGCAACTATGTGTGATTAATTACAACATCACAAATGACACCAACTTTCGGGCACTTATTTACCTCTCATATTTGGACAGCACTGTTTTTTTCTTTTTTTTTTTTTTTTGGTTGTTGTTGTTTGTTTGTTGTTTTTTGTGGGTTTTTTTGCTGGTTTTGTTGTTTTGGTTTGTTTTTTTTTTTAATGTGGCAAAGGTTCTGTATAATGCAAAGAACACCACAGCTTTCCTCTTTTTTTTTCCCTTCTGTTTTGTTGTTTTTTTTTTTCCCTTCCCTTCTGGAGAAGGAATAACAGTTATGAAGAGTGTGGTGATATATAGCCCCTCTACACAGCCATAAAGTGTAAATTTCCAATATGAGATGCCTGTGGGGAGGGTAGATTTTCCTTCAACCTCACAAGTCCCACTGATGTTAATAAAGGAGGCATGTCTACAACACCCCTCACTGAATAATTTACATCTGCACAGACAGAAAGTCAGAAGGCAAAGCTGGAGACACATCAGAAAGCTGGCTTTAAATCAAGTCAAAAGTTTGCCTGCGTTTGTGGGTGGTTTATTATTATAAAAGGAAAGCAGCGCAAAGTGAAATTAAAGTTATCTGCTCTGCTTTGAGGGCTTCAGGATAGGGGGATGGTGTGAGGTTTAATGGAAGGGCTAGGAAACTAAAAGGTATGAGACATGGCTGAAAGATAAAGAGAGGTTTAAGGAGGAAAATGAATTGTAAGGGCTAAATGAACATCAAAGAGTGAAACGAATTAAAACTCAAAGTTAAAGTAGTTGTTTTGGAGCTTCTTTCCTGCAAATACGTTGTTAGTCAACAAAGAGCAAAAAAATCCAGGAAGATTGTTGGAATAAATGTAGATTTGAGAACTGAGCATTATTTTGAGTTAATGGCTGTGTTTTAGACCAGTAATTAGGACCAAGCTGTCAAAAAGATTCAAGATGTCAAGGCATAGACAGCCAAGGGCATCATTAAAAATGCAATTTATCAGATTGTATTCCTAGAGGCATACAACAAAAGAGACATGCACATGATGGTACCTACACCAGCCCTGGATGGACCAGCTGAGGTGCAGAAGGGATCACTCTGTCAGTGCACCTGATTCTTACTGTTCTGGAGATATACTTTCACTAAGTACTCAGCATCAGCATCCTGTCCAAACCTCAACTAATTTTAAAGTGGATGACTTAAAGTCTATATGAAGAATTCTAGATAGGAGTTTAAAGTTGATTGGTGACAAAGGTCCAGATCCCTACAAAGTGTTAGATTCTAAACAGCTGGATCCCCTCTGCTTTTCTGGAGAAGGAGCAACTACTTCCTTCCTGGGGAGGTTTTGGTGATCCAGTCATGGGTGAAAGCTGCAGTTTCTCAAAAGGCTTAGGAACCCATCCCTTCCAAAAAGTTCCCTCTCAGAATCTGAGCAAATGCAGACCAAGAGCACTGACAAAAATCACAGAATCACAGAATGGGTAAGTTTGGAAGGGACCACAGTGAGTCACCCAGCTTTAACTTCCTGCTCGAGCAGGGTCATCCAGAGCACAATGAACCACGTCGTGTCCGGATGGTTCTGGAATATCTCCACTGACGGAGACTTCACACCCTCTCTGGGCAATCTGTTCCAGTGCTCAGTCACTGCACAGCAAAGCTCTTCCTCTTGTTCAGGTGGAATTTCTGTGCACCAGTTTCTGCCCATTGCCTCTTGTCCCGTTGCTGGTCCCCCCCGAACAGAGCCTGCTCCATCCTCTGTCACTGCAGACACTGGCAGACATGGATGAGGTCCCCTCTCAGTGTCTCCTCTTGAGGCTGAACAGGCCCAGCTTCCTCAGCCTTTCCTCATCAGAGAGATGCTCTAGTCCCTTCATCACCTGTGTCACCCGCCACTGGACCTGCTCCAGGAGCTCCATGTCCCTCCTGTCCTGAGGAGCACAGAACTGGACACAGCACTCCAGGTGAGGCCTCACCAGGGCCGAGAAGAGGGGCAGGATGACCTCCCTGGCCTGCTGGCAATGCTCTTCCTAACACAGCCCAGGATCCCACTGTCCTTCTTGGCCCCCAGGACACATTGCTGGCTCAGGGACAGTGTTGTTCACCAGGATTCCCAGGTCCTTCTCCCCAGAGCTGCTCTCCAGCAGGTCACACCCAGCCTGTGCTGGTGCCCAGGGTTATTCCTTCCTAGGTGCAGGACCCTACACTTGCCCTTGTTGAATTTCAAGAGGTTCTTCTCTGCTCATCTTTCCAGCCTCTCGAGGTCCTTCTGAAGGGTTGCACAGCCCTATGGGACAGGCAGGCCCAGTGAAAACCAAATTTTTGACTGCTGTAGATCAGTGGGCTATTCACATGTCAATTACATCATAGATTCATGGAATGATAGTATGGTATAGTATGGACCTTAAGGATCATCTAGTTCCACACCCCCTGCCATGGGCAGGGACACTTTCCAAAAGCTCAAACTAGAGCTGGTTACTGGGCCAGACACCTTTTATCCAAATGAGGAGAGTTAGTATGCCAGCAAGCATTTTTGTTGTTTATTGTTTGACTCATCTTTGACACCTGTCCTTAAATAGGACAAAACATTCTCCAGAGTTATGTTTTTTTCACTGATTATAGAAAGAGTTTTGGGTAGTTAAATGAAAGCTATCCCAAGCATCAAATACCCTTGTTAGAGAGTGAGGTCCCAACTTCTGAAATCCTGTTGCTGCTAAACTACTGGGTCAGTTTAGAGTTCAGTTATATTTGTAGTTCTGGGACTTTGTGCTGTTGTCCCTTGTTTTTCCCAGGTACTACTGTGTTCCCTGAACTAACAGCAAAGCTGTCTGGTAAATACTAAGTGCCTTCCAGATGGGTTGTTGGGTTACCGCTGGGGTGTTTTCTGGTGCAGGAATGTTCTTGAAGACCTGAACTGGCCCATACAGTCCTAGAACTGGCTCTAGTGCTGGAAGAAACAACAACCTACAGTTCCTCTAAGACCTTGTTTCCACTATCCTGCCCCTATTACCCATCCTGCTCCAACAACACTGTGTAAAAGTTTCCGTGGCCTTTAATTTCATCATGACTGAGGGTGAGCTCTACTAATTCCGTTCTCATTCTACAGTAAGAAGTAATAAAACATGCCTTACTCAAAACTGAAGTGACCACTGTGTTGCAAAGCTGACACATCCCACATAGCTCTTCTGCATTAAGCAGAATCATCTGTTTCCCAGTTCAGTAAGTCACAAAGTAGTGCTGATTTTTTTAAGTTTTTTTTTAAATACATCTTTCCCCCCCCCTTAAGCTACCAAGATTGGTGATAGTTTAGTTGGAAAATGCACCATCTGAACAGATGGAGGAAAAATCTTTCACTGAAAATATATGCCTAGTGTTTTAACTGATGTTTAAGATGTTTTTCACTAGGTAGGAACCTGCTGAATATTTTAAAGGGTTATTGTTCTGCCATTATCACTACACCACTGTGAAATTATAGAGTGATTTTGAATGAAAGAAAATAAACTTCATAGAAGTGTTGGGTGAATGTTTATGATAGCAAATTGTCTGACTGTTCTTAAACCAGCTGCTTTCAATAGGAAGTGGGATGTCTTTCCTCGGTGCACTCCTCTTTGGTTTGGAGCCAGGAAGTGAGAAAAAAGAAAGCTGCAGGAAAATGGGGAGAGGAAACTCAAGTTAAAAGAAAATTAAGATATTGTTTCACTATATCTCCCTATTTCACTGTTTATTTGAATGTCAGTGTCAAGTAAGTGTATTTGTTTCCAAAGAGTAATAAGAAAAAAAAAATCAGTGGGAAGGAATTTATGTGTGTTCTAAGTGTAATTTGTTTTATTTATAAACCTAGCATTAAATGGTCAAACAGCAGACAAGATAATCTATACTTCTTGGAATCTTACTTCTGTGTTAAGTTTCTAGGAAGCAATTTAATGTTCATAGATAAATCTAAGTAAGAACTCAAGGAGGAGGGCAATCTTTCCTTATGTTTTTATGTCTTCTTGCTCCTTGACGTCCCTCTACGATATCTCTCCATAATTCTAACCTAACAATATTAACATCTCTTCCAGAGAATCATACTTTTCATCAATCAAGTGCAGGAATTTTGAAGAGTCTGTGGATACATGCCTCTTACCTAAGTTTAGGCATTTTCAGTGTCAATAACTACACTTGAGTTAATCACTCTAGATTGCCTCTACAGTTTATGGAGAAAAATAACTGCTTGTAGGAGCAATCTGTCTCAATCTATTTAGTTGTCAGGACTGAGAGCTGAGTGAATAGAAAGCAGCTTTGCAGAAAAATAGCTGGGAATTCTGATGGTCAAGAGGTTGGACAGGAGTCACAGGGGAAAGGTGGGCACCTTCATCCTGGGTTGTGTGAGCAGGAGATGATGAAGAGGACAGAACCTGGGAGATGAAGGAGGAGGTGGAAATTTGTTTCACTTTCAGAGAAGACTAAGCTGGATCTTACTGCTGTCTGCAGCTATCTGATGGAAGAGAGTAGGGAAGGTGCAATTAGACTTCTTGAAGGTGCACTGAGTAGGAGTGATGCAAGTTTGGTGTGGGAAATTTTGGCTACATGTTTGGAAAAAAATCCAGATGGTGATGAGAGTGGTCAAGCAGCCTTAACAGATTGTCCAGAGAATAGATTGTGAAATCTTCTTTGTTGGAGATACTCAAAGCTTGACTGAACAATGCACTGAGCAACCTCATCTAACTGGTTGTTCTTTGAGAGGCTGTTTGAACTAAAGACTTCCAGAAGTCCCTTCCATCATCTCTGAATCCGTGATCTGCACCATATAATATTTTATGGACTTTGCAATTATAAAGAAAGCCAAAGGGCCATGAAGAAAGTTACTCACTTCCATATAAATGGAAGTTAGGGCAAAAAAGAGAGCTTACTGATTATGGAAAAAAGGGCTGGCTACTCAGGAAGAGTATAGGAATATAGTTAGGTCATGTAGAAAGAAAATTAGAGAGATGAAGGCACAACTTGAACTTAATCTCACCACTTCTGTGAAGGATAACAAAAAGTCCTTCTACAAATACATCAATAGCAAAAGGAGGGGGGAGGAAAATCTCCACTCTTTGTTGGACATGGGCAGGAATATAGTTATCAAAGATGAGGAAAAGGCTGAGGTATTTAACACCTTCTTTACCTCAGTTTTCAACAGTAAGACAGGTTGTCCTGAGGACAGTTGGCTTGTGGAGCTTGTAGAAAGAGATAAGAATCTGAATAGTCCTCTGTAATCCAGGAGGAAACAGTTAGTGACCTCCTGAGCCACTTGGATCCCCACAAGTCTATGGGACCAGATGGGATCCACCCAAGGGTGATGAGGGAGCTGGCAGAAGAGTTCACCAAGCCAAGAGTTCACCAACGATCCACGATGGATCGTTTACCAACAGTCCTGGCTCACTGGGGAGGTCCCAGATGATTGGAAGTTGGCAAATGTCATGCCAATCCACAAAAAGAGCTGCAAAGAGGACCTGAGAAACTACAGGCCCATCAGCCTGACCTCAGTGCCTGACAAGCTTATGGAGCAGATCATCCTAAGTGCAATCACACAGCACCTACAGGATGGACAAGGGATCAGACCCAGCCAGCATGGGTTTAGGAAGGGCAGGTACTGTCTGACCAACCTGATCTCCTTTTATGATCAGGTGACCTACCTGGTGGATGAGGGGAAGGCTGTGGATGTGTCTACCTGGACTTCAGCAAAGCCTTTGACACCGTCTCCCGTGGCACACTCCTGGAAAAGCTGCAGCCCATGGCTTGGCCAGGGGCACTCTGTGCTGGGTTAGGAACTGGCTGGAGGGCCGGGCCCAGAGAGTGGTGGGGAATGGAGCTGCATCCAGTTGGGATCCAGTCACTAGTGGTGTCCCCCAGGGATCAGTGTTGGGCCCAGTTCTGTTTATTATCCTTATTGATGATTTAGATGAGGGGGTTGAGTCCACCATCAGCAAATTTGCAGATGACACTAAGTTGCAGGGGAGTGTCAATCAGCTGCAGAGGGACCTGGATAGGTTGGAGAGTTGAGCAGATTCCAACGGGATGAGGTTCAACAAGGCCAAGTGCCGGGTCCTGCACTTTGGCCACAACAACCCCCTGCAGTGCTACAGGCTGGGCACAGAGTGGCTGGAGAGCAGCCAGGCAGAAAGGGACCTGGGAGTTTGGATTGACAGGAAGCTGAACATGAGCCAGAGTGTGCCCAGGTGGCCAAGAAGGCCAATGGATCCTGGCCTGTATCAGGAACAGTGTGGTCAAAGGGACCAGAGAAGTGATTCTTCCCCTGTACTCAGCACTGGTGAGGCCACACCTGGAGTGCTGTGTCCAGTTCTGGGCCCCTCAGTTCAGGAAGGACATTGAGGGGCTGGAGCAGGTCCAGAGAAGAGCAACAAGGCTGGTGAAGAGACTTGAGCACAAGTCCTGTGAGGAGAGGCTGAGGGAGCTGGGGTTGTTCAGCCTGGAGAAGAGGAGGCTCGGGGGAGACCTCATCACTCTTTACAACTCCCTGACAGGAGGTTGTAACCAGGTCTCTTCTCCCAGGCAACTCTCAGTAAGACAAGAGGGCACAACCTTAAGCTCTGCAAGAGGACGTTTAGGTTGGATATTAAGAAGAAATTCTTAACAAAGAGGGTAATCAAACATTAGACTGGGCTGCCCAGGGAAGTGGTGGATTCTATATCCTTGGAGGTTTTTAAGATGAGACTGGATGTGGTATCAGTGCCATGGTCTAGTAACCATGGCGGTAGCAGACCAAGGATTGGACTTGATGGTCTCAGAGATCCCTTCCAACCTGGCTGATTCTATGATTCTATGAAATCTCTCTATTTTATGTCTAAATTCCAGATTTTAGCATTGGCTTTTGGGACCTCCTCCTTTGTTGTACATTCATGGCCCAAATTAATTACTCTTTTATCTCTACATGTATTAGTGTGCTATCTAATCATCTGCCAGTGTACAGGATAATAGTATCAGTGCATTTATACCATGATAGGCCTGTTACTGGTTCTTGTACTTGGAAGTCAAACTGAACTATGTTAACAAGACTACAAATATAGATGCTCTTTATGGCTGAGACATAGCCATTTTTCTTTAGTCAAGCAAGAAAGAAACAAAAGACTTGAGGAAACCATTATATTTGTCTGATATGGCCTCAAACTCCAAGAAAAAACACACAAATTATTCATGGAAAGAAAAAGTTCAGTCCCTCATTCTCCCAGTGATGGAGAGACTAAGCTATACCTAACAAGGTAATCTTAATTTTACATTGCAAGGTTTGTTTCCTTTTTCTTTCTGAGCTTTTCTTATTGAAGCAACAAACAAAATTATTGAAGTTTTGGTGGGACAGTTCTAATTCAGGGTCACATTTGCCTGGGAAATGGTTTTCCAGTGAGTATAATAGCAATCCCTAAACTGAAAACCTCTGTAGTGAAATTCTGTCAGCTGTCAGGAATAGATCAGCACGGCCTAGACTTGGTTTGCAAGACCCCCAGGAATTGTCATGCTGGATTAACAGCATGGGGTCTGTACCTCAAAATCTCATGGTTTTCAGTGTCTCGATCAAGGATGGTCAGAGAATAGTGGTCAGACAGGTGGATGGGGGAGAATGGGTTTCACATGTGGAGTGACTGACTACATATACATCTGAAGATATATCAGAATCTTCAGCCTAAAAAGTGTCAGTTGAGAGGAATTAGCACAAAAGGTCAGCAAAGTACAAGCTGATATCAGCTCAAGAAACTGGGCTTCACAAAGCATTGCAAAAAATATTTGGCTATTAAACACAAGTAACTAGCTCAAGAATTCCAGGCACTGAAGTTTCTAACTTTCTTACAGAGTTTGACACATTGAGAAAAGTCTCAGTAGGAGCTTTCCTGGTGTTGTAGCCCATTCCCGAGTTTCTGGTTTCCAGTAATTGCTGCTGACAATGGCAAGATGTACTGGAGTGATTATTCATACGACAGACAAGAGGTGCTTCAGAGACAATACAGTAAGCTTCTGGAAGGCCAATATTTGCCTAAGAGACAAATTGGCTGATCTGGGAGAGATCTTTGCCTTCATGGTTCTGAGGTTTGGTGCCACCTTGAAACACAGCTGCAGCTTTTGAAAATTGGTAATTTCAGTTATTATAATATCAGACAACAGTGAGAAATATTTTCTTGAAAAAATATAACAATGTGTTCTCTTTCATTTTCTGGCTGCCATGGTTTCCTTCCATTTAATAAAACTACTAGAGCAAATAATCATATTGGGAAATTAACATTAATAGCAGAAAATATTTACAGATCACTCTGTAATCAATTCTTTACATAAATGATAAAAAAAGAATTCATTCTGCTGGTTGTGGAAACAAAGTCAATAGTATATCATCATACTGCTGGGATTCAAAACACAGAATGAAAACGAAAATATCCCTAAAATTAAACATATAAATCCATATTTAGAAGCCTCTATGTATGCCCTAAAATTTGTCAGCAACGCAGAGGTTCCCTGTGGAGCTGGCAGTAGAATTCTGGAGACTGTTACAGTGCAGGTTTGAGCATGCTCCTTCTTTTCTGATCTGACTGTATTATTTCCACAGACAGTTTAGTGGATGGCACTACTATAACAGATGCCCTGTAGCTTATACCTGTCTATAAAATAGTTAAATAATTTTTTGAGGAGTAATATTTTATGGAAAACTCATTGATATTTGTATTCTAGTCATGTCATTTTGTCTTCCACTTCATTATTATTATTGTTATTATTATTATTATTATTGTTGTTGTTATTATTATTATTATTATTATTAATGTATTTATCTGCTTATTTAATAATTTTTAAGGGAAGATTCTTTGCTGTGTGGGTGGTGAGGCCCTGGCACAGGTTGTCCAGAGAAGCTGTGGCTGCCCCATCCCTGCAAGTGTTCAAGGCCAGGTTGAAAGGGGCTTGGAGCAACCTGGGATAGTGGAAGGTGTCCCTGTCCATGGCAGAGAGGTTAAAATGAGATGATCTTTGAGGTCCCTTCCAACCCAAACCTTTTTGTGATTCAGTGATTCAGCTTTCATGGATTTTTATAATTCTAAAGGAAGGTCCTTTTTTTCAATGCTCCCCTAGGTGCTTCTATTACTTATGGCTATTTTAAGAAACATCAAAAATATAAAATACTCCTTTTCTTTCTGGGATTTAACTTATAAAACAACAAAAAAAATTGAAATCCAGATCATATGCCTGTGTTAGTCATCTTAGGCTCCCTTTGCTGTCAGTTTGGGAACAGTCAGGCTAGGGAGCAGTTCACCTCATCATCTCAGAACACCAAAAATAGATCAAATTAATCATTCTTTTCAAATACCCATTTATCCCCATTGACTTTATTTGACTTTAAAAGTCAGGGTAGCATACTGAAACTGTGTGCTTTCAATCCCTTGTCACTTTGCTCAGAATGAATCAACTTCACTTTGAAAATCTAGTATCTAGTTTGCTCTCTGTATTTTTTTTTACATTACTTTATCAATGGAAGAAAGAATATTAAATACTGAGCATAAAAAAATCGTAAATTGGTTTGGAATTACTATGCTACAGTATTTAATAGTACAAGAGTGATCTTTTGTCCTCACACACATGAGTAGTTCAGATTGGAAAGGACCACAGCAAAGGTAGTTGCAGCAGAAGTTCTCTAAGAGGAGGTCTAAGCTAGAAGTAAAATAAATAAGGTCTCCAAATTTTCCATTCACCCAAAAAACAATTTCTTTGCCAGAAAATATTTTTTTTAACATCTGCCATCTGTTGGTTTTAATTTTTATTGATTTTGAATGAAAATGACACTTGCTCTAAAGGATTAATGTTCAAATTTAGCAATACGTAACAGATCAGACTTCTAGCTGGTTCTCGAATATGTGCCTTTTTTTCTTTCAATTCCTGGATGCAAATACTTTAATGGACTTATTAAAGCAAAGTCAAACATTTCCAAGTAACCTTTTCATGAGTCAGAGGTGTTGAGTTCATGTTTGTGATTTTAACTTTAGCCAGAGCAGTAAGTGACCTGCACTTCTGAAAGTCAAGCTCTCAAGTCTGAATTTAATTTAGCCTTTGCAAAATAAATAGACAAATTGTTTTGGCATTTCATGAGCATTAAAACAAACAAACAAACAGATGCTGTTTTGAATAAAAAATAAATAAAACATAGACTCTAAAGGAACCATTCCACTGGGAATCACAACATTTTTTTTTCTTATTTTTGTTGAAATTCAAAAAAGCTATTTACTTTCATACAGGGAGAGGAGAGACAAAGGTTTCCTGAAAAACAGAAGAAACAATCCCAAACTGGCATTTTCACAGCACAATTAACAACACTTAAAAAAGAGGAAATAAAACTGCATGATCCCAATTCCATTTCCTTCGACACTCTCACTCATCTGCTGACCACACAGGACTCCATGTCAGCTGTAAAAGCCATAACACCCACAGCAAAAGCCAGAAGCTCAGCATACAATATCCCAAAATGCTTGTTAAAGTTGGGCAAGAGGCAGGTCCAGCCTTGCCTCCCGCTCTGGATTTTGCAATCTGAAAGTCAGAGTGCTGAGCAAGTAATTTTGTTTCTTTGCGTTCCCCTGATAAAATATTCAGTGGTTTGCAGAGGCCTAACTTTTAGATTGAATTAATATTTGTAGAAGATATTTCAAAGACATTTCCTTGCAACTGTGGTAACATGACTTCTCAGTATTATTGTCCCTGATAACATAACCATTTAGTAGCTGCTTTTCGTGTTACCTGTTTCACACATCCCGATTTTAATGAAGCTTGCTTTTGAACATCCTCTGCACTTGCAACCCTAAAGAGCAGATCTGATCTTTCTAATTTCTTTTTAATGATAGAGGCTACTTGAAGGTATTATTCTATAAATGGAAAGAGCTTTCAAGATCCTGAGGTAGGTATTTTTGAGACAATAGTATTAAACTCCTTAAGATGAGAACTAGGTTCTCACTGAAATGAATATCTGACCTAAAATTCTGAGCATGTTTGTTTTAGTGATTTTCTGTCCATCTTTTTCCTAGAGCATCACAGTCATGGCATTTGGGTATGTACACTCGAACACAGATTTTTTTTCTTCACAACCCCTCTGTGAAGAATGAACAAATATCTCTATTCTATAGCTAAAAAAATAATGTGGGCCAAACGACTTGTCTGTAGTCACATTGGCTATATTCAGGAAGGACCAAAAAGGTCAAATCTACTGTTATCCATTGTAACCCAATATGCCTAATAGCCAATTAAAAAAGAAAAGCATATTTATATGAATATTCTTTAAAATTTTTTAAATAGATGATACCCCCAAAACATCTTTAATACCAAGATATAAATAATATTCCTACACCAAGATGTTGCTTGGATGCTTTGAACTGTTATTGCTTGGTCGGAGGCACAGTTCCACACTAATTATGGACTGTGTTCTTACAAAATCCATATTTGATCACATAACTAACATAACATGTATCAGTGCAGTGTGCCACGCCTTTGTCAGGGATGTATCAGATCTGACTGATAACACAATCACAGTGATAGATATTTCCTCAGCCTAACTAACACAGGCAAATTTACAGAAATCATCTCTATATTTTGGAGAAACTTTCAAAAAGAGTAGTGAGCTGTGTATCTGTGTTCACATGTATGAGATTTATATTTGCAGACAGCTGACACAGTTTGAGATACATTGAGCTGACACATTTGAGTCTTTCTGGACCTTCTTAACTTCCCTGAATGCCTTTAGATATTTGTACAGAAGCATTAGAAGCATGAAAGTGTTTTCCAAAGTTGAAATCCCATCTACCTAATTAAAACTACTTATAAATCAAGTATTTGGTCTAAATTAACTCATAAGGCTTCTTCTTTACTCCCTTCTTGAGAGACATTTGTGCCATGTGAAGATCTGTCTGAGATAAACAGAATGAACTAACCTGTCAAGGTGTTCTCCATGATGGAAAGCTATGTTCACCAAACTTCTGGATGTAAAAATTACAGATTATTTCCACTTTGGAATGTCACTCCAAAGGCTCTCTGAAAATATAGCCTTTAAAGTGCCTTGGAACTTGCAATCAACCTACTAGGTAAAAATGACCCTTTCTGACAAATTCGGTTTTCAACAAGTCCTTCTACGAGGCTCTTTATCATTAGGAAACAGCACTCACAGGAAAGCACATAGGCAACATTTTAATAAATCATATTTAAAATATCTAGTCAAGAATTTCAACCAAAAATTAATTCCAAAGCCAAGTAACAGCAAATCTGCTTGAGCATGGGAGAGATTTAAGAGGATGTAGCTCAGGATCATCTAATCTGTGCAGAGGTAAATATAGACTGAGAAAAGGCTTTGCAGGGAGGGTGAAACAGGGCTTATTTGTTTTTTAAACCAGGTTTATTATAACTGAAAACTGATCACTTTGCATACTCTAGAGGGCCTTTTAAAATATTTAGTCCTAAAAGTTTACTCGGAAGCTGAAATCAATTTACAGGGTGGATAGCACACAAAAATAACCTCTCTCTGAAACACACATAGTCTTTTAAATAACATCCTCTATGAGGCACTAAAGCTTTAATATCAACAATATCCCTGAAATGAGGGGAGTGAAAAAAAAACAAAACATGAAGTGCAGAAACTGCTATCAATTCCATTCACAGTGGCAGAATGACTCTAATAGCTGAGACGTTTATGAGTCATAAATTACCATTTATAAATGCAGTGTTTAGCATTCATTTCAATGGACAACATATGGTAGCAACATTTCTAAATAGCTTGAACTGATAAATAGGCCAGTGAAGTGGCTCAATTTGTTAAAATGCTAACACATTAACTACTGCATGTGGTGGTGGCATGTTTGCATCCCAAACACTGCCTGTCTGCTCAGGCCTTATGGAAATAGACACTTGCCTTGAATTTATGAACTGGCACAGTCAGTCTATTTTTCATAATGATTTATGAGGAATCACCGTTTGCAGACTGGGTGATCCATCTATGACTGTGTTAGCCTCAGTCCTGCCACGTTATACAGCACGACCACATCCCACACGTTTTAGCCCCTGGTACCCTCTCTAGAGAGACTGACTGATTTCTTAGGAATGTTTGTATCTTATATTTTGTCCTTTTAAAGGAGTTAGATAACGATTTGAACCTGATCATTACTACAGGGATATTGATTAACACAAAGAGATCAGCTGAAGACTTACTTGAGGTCATTTCTGCTCCTTTCAAAGTTTCGGTATTTCATCATGTAATTTACACTTGCTGCTTCTTTCCCCTTATGTAATAACAAAACTAATTTTCAGTTTAAAAAAAATGAAAATAAATCAGTTTTAAGTCTGAATAAAATAGACATGCGTTAGCAACTGCAACATTACAGTAACACAAACTCTGTCTAACCCTTATGGAAGCTTTGGATTGTTTTGCTTTTTTTTTCTACTCTACCTGTATCTAATTATCTTTCTTTTGTCCTGTCAATGATTTTTAAAAACAGTCCTGACATCTGTAAAAAGCCAAAGCACTCCCCCAGGCATCCAAAATATAGTGCAGATTAGTAGGTGCAGAGGCTCTAGCACAGCTGAATAAAAACTACCCAGGAAATTCAACATAGTAATTTCTTTTTCCTCTTTTATTTGTATTATTTTCCTTTTCTCTTTCTCTTCCTCTTTCTCTTCTTTCTCCTTCTCTTTCTATTTTTTCTCTTCCTCCTCATCATCTTCCCCTTCCTTTTTCTTATTTTTCCTTTATCTTATTCCTTTTTCTTTCTGTTCTTCTTTTTTCATTTTTCTTCCTATCTACCTTCTTCTTTTACCACAACTTGCAATCACCTTCACTGCATGGCTATTTTTTTAAAGGAAGAGGAAGGCCCTTCATAACTTCCTCTTCTCCTTGCTGGTCACAGAACTACAAATTCACAGGGCTGTTCTGTGACAGCCTTGGGTGCGTTGTGTGGGGGATTTAAAAAAAAAAAGATGCCTGAATATGCTTTGGAAACAGACCATCACCTAAAACTGATGGGTGCTATCCAGTAGAAACATCTATAGGGGAGACTGCTGTCTCCAAACTTGTTAGGGACAGATTCATCTAAAGTTTATTTATAAAACAGATCAGGTGAATTTCTCTTCATCATCTATAAAGGGAGTCTAAAATTTAGGTCAAGCATCAACTAAGCATTTATTTATCCTTTCTTAATAAGATTTTTATGCTGATAGAACTTTGTTTTGGGATGAGGGTACTTCAACAGCAATAGCAACTGCAGCAATATTAATACGAATGATGATAATGACAATGATGATGAAGATAAGGATGAAGAGAAAATTCATCAGTGGTACCTACCTAAAAATTATAGGCAGTCTGAATTCTATTATACTAGGCATTGTGTAAGCTTTGGCAGTTTTTGAAACACACACGCAAACACACAGAGAAATGTGACTTTGTTCTTCATATTCCAGGATGAGAATAGAAGTGGAGTACATCCTTGCAATCACTTGATAATTCCCTTTCCATTTAGATTTCTAATGGTAAAATTCTTGGTATCTAATTTTCAAGATGAGTCATTCCAAAGTCCTCTGTCCATCTCTACAGAGCATCCTTCAAAAAAGAGGTGCTCTGGTAAACTTGCATTTTCAAATTCTTCCCAGAGTGAGCTGAAAGATTAAGGTTTATTGAGTATTTACAGTTTCAAAACCCGGAAATATGTAAGGATTAGATGAGTTATTGGTTTTGAATCTCCAACCATTTGAGAAGTAATACTGTGCAAGAGTTTAAGGAAATAACTTAAACAACTGTTCAACCTCAACTGCTAGAGAGAACAAAACAAGCACAATTCAACCTTTCACACTGAGATTAGTAAAGAAAGCAACAAAGATGTCTATTCTGCACTGCAAACATCTGCAAACATCTGCAAACTGCTCTTTGTGTTGTCTCTTATGTTTAAAGTAGTTTGTGTGGAAATCCCAAGCTTTCACGAGAGGTTAATAAAAAAAAATAATAATAAAAAAAAATATATATATACATATAAAATAAGATCAGCCAATATTTGAAGAAGAAAATTTCCATACAGGGAAGAGGAATCTGTGCCTGACTATCAAACATGATCTCAAACCCACCAATATATTCCAAGGTGCTCAAAGGAAATATCATCTTCAAATAAAGTCTTCTCGAAAGGTCCGATACCCTCACTGGCTTCATTTCTGGAGAATCTGGGCAGCTCACCTCTACCTTCAAGCAAAGCCACCAAGAGTAATAACTGGTCAGGACTTGAAAAATCGGGCCCTGAAAGCTGATCTAAAAGCTGTCAGACTAAAGGATTTGGAAGTTTACTTTTTATTTAAGGAATGTCCCTTCATGTTGCAGTTATGTTTTTCCTTTATGGCTGGCAAACAGACAAGACAGGATTGTCTCTGCTGATCACATATAGCTCAAGGTGGTATAGAGCTGAGCTCGACCCAAATGTCTGAGAGGGAGTAAATGACTGTGGAGAGGGGACTTTTCTCTCTTTTATTCTTCATAGATTGCCCTATAGAGTCCTTTCACATTGCCTTAACAGCTTAGCAACTATACAGCTCATTAGTTCCTGCTATTTCTTAACAGAACAGCCGGGTAAAACATGTTTAATTTATGCCCAGCTTAGGACTGAAATACATTCTCCATAAAACTTTAAAAAGAAGAAAAATAATATAAAAAATGTTCCTTCCAGCATAACCATCACTAACAAATAATGAACTTGTTTATCATTGCTATTTTATGTCTCATACTTCAGGCATTTCAAAACCCTTTCCAGTCTATTATCTACTGCCCTTCAAACCCTTCATGTTGTTATTCCCTCTTTTATATCAGTAATAGGTTTTAAGACTCATAGTAATGAATGCAAATATATGACTGTTTTAGGGCAATAAAATTGTTCTTTAGCAGTTAACTACGCTCTTTGCAACAGTGAAAAGCATTTTAAATTAGCAGCTGGAGAAAACTAGGACATTGGAACACAGAGACAATATAAGAGTGCAGTAATCCATTGGCTGTTACCTAATGGAAAAGTTAGTTCATTAATGCTCAAGTCAGCTGTTGATTACTAAGGGCTGCAATGTGAAGTTTGACTCCTGTCTAATGTGTTGTTGTTAGCTGAAATGGTTTTCTAGAGTTCATGTCTAGAGATAGTCACTAGTTTTAAAGAAAGGAGAACAGAAAACATGGAAAATTTCCTCTTTTATAGTTTTTTTTGTGCCATTGAAATTGTGGTTTGTCTAGAAATTCGACAATTATTTCTGTTCAGTTTCCCAAGAATCCTTATCTGTAAGTAACAACTTGGTGATCCATGTGAGTCCCTTCCAACTCAGGGTGTTCTATGTCTCAGTCCCAGTTCTAGGAAGCACCTGAGAAAGTGCTTATCTCTAAGCAAATATACAGACAAAGCAGATAAAGCTAAATGCACTAGCAGCTCCTTAGGGACAAGTAGTCCATCCATTAGGATAATAGTGTTGGAGTCATAAAGGTGGATTCAGTCCTGTATTCTGGAGAAAGGATGGGTGACCATGGCAAAGATATTTAAATCTCCCCTATGTGTCACGTTGTTCTCCAAGCTCAAATTATTCTGATCTGGTCTGTCCATGAGAAAAACAACCCCACAATGCTGCAGGATGCTGGAGCTCTGTTTCAGGGCTGGCAGCCTCCTCACAGCGTCAGGATGTTGCTGTGCCCACGCTAATGAGCCCTGTTCACAAGCAGGCCGAGCTGGCAGTGGCTCAGGTCTCTCTGTACTGTGCTTCACTGCGGTGACCAGACCTACAGCCCCAGATCCTCAAAAGAACGGAACTCTGTGAGAATTAGAAGCCTATCCTAAGTGTGCTTGAGCATCCTCCTGTAAATCAGGGATAATGGATAGCGCTGTCCACTGTGTGACGGCAAGAATAAATGCATTAAAACTTTGGAGCTACTAAGTTACTATCACACTGAGGTTATTTAGTTCTGCTTCTCTGATGGATGGATGAACTTAAGCACATGCTTTAATTCCTTCCTTGACCGTAGTCAGTGCTATTGGAAACTCTCCTCACAACTGATCTGTCAGCAGACTATCTGTTTCCTGAGTTTTAATGATCTATAATTTTGTTAGTGGGAAGATGCATATGAAGCAGCTTTTGTCTCATTTCCTTTTGAAGACACCACGCTGATGGATGACAATTCAAAAGCCAGTTTGTTCTTACGGAAGAACTCCACGTTTAGGCTCCAAATCCTGCCACTTATGTCTGTTTAATATCTCCTAAGTGTGTCTTTGTTTTTGCCTCTATCTCTATTGCTAGAAATAAAACTGGCTTAGTCATTGCTTCCATCGATTACTATCCTGCTTTCCTTGTTGATCTTTTGGTTCTTCCCCTCATCCCACACAAACAATCATTCATCTTCCCCTGTGCTTAGCCTTTACTCTATGTAACAATACATCTATTCTGTGTATATTTTCATTTGAAATGTTCCCTTTGGTGAAAAATATGTTTAACATTAAGACAGCTTCACTAGGAATAAAGTATCTTATTTACATATTTTTATTGAAAACATAGTTTGACCCCTGTTTTGTTCATAAACTTAACAAATAAGGGATGCAGGAGAAAAGCTGCAGCTTGGATGAGCAACCCTTTCCAAGATTGTTTAGTAGTTAAATTTCTAAGAAAATTAAAATTTGTAGATTTGAGCTTTTCAATAACTGATTCATAGAAAAATGTCAGCAAAAGTGAAACATTATTCATGCTATATTTTTTTTTTTACATTTCTTAACACTTTTTTGGTACAATTCACAATTAATGCTTTTCAGAAAAAAGTACAAAGGGAAGATTTTAGTCCTAACACCTATTCAAACTTCAGTGTTGAATCTTGGGCAAGTTATTTTTATGAGCAATAACATTGTTCAAAATTATGAGGAAAACAACCTCCCCAGAGTGATTTGTAAAAACGAGCAATTACTATTGCTCAGGTTAGGCATATGTGTTTCCTATGAATTCAAATTGGTTTATAGTGTTTAGGGTTTTTTTCCCTGTAAATTTTAGCAGTGGATTTTGCAGTTCCCTCAAAATCTTGATTGAGATGAGGTGTCATGGCAGGGAGAATTTTAGGAGCCAGATAAATTTCTCTGAAAATGGAGGTAATATTTGCTTTTAGATAATTCAGTGACTCTCCGGCATCTCTGAGACCTCAAGCTGCTCACTTTCATCACTAAATTATGTGCAGGTAAGATGGAAAAATCATTTTCCCAGTAACTACACAATTCAGAAAACTGGGCTGTGATCATTTCCATCATATTTTTAAGTCCTTAGTCCAGCTAAGCAAGTCTGTAGATTCTAAGAAGGGACTAGAAGCGACTATTGCTCAGTCATGACACAATCTCAGCAATTTTATTCCAAATTCAAAGGGTCTACTTTAAGTTTTCTTGGGTTCTATGTAGAAGGTAATATGCTGCTTGTCACTAGCTGAATTACCCATGGTATTAGTTTATATGCAATGAGGTGGCTATAAAAATGAACCATTGAATCTATTCAGACAGGTACTTCAAATAATAAGGTCTGTCAAAATATAAACAACAGAGAAAACAAGCATTACAAATATTAATGCCTCTAGACCCCAAGTGGTTGCCACAAAACCCAGTTTCACCAGCTTTCTGCAGATTCATGAAGCAAGTGTGACTAGACAGACATTTTGCTGTGGAAATGCACTGAGCATTCAACAATAACATTACTGATAAATATAAAGTGCTTTAACAACCCAACTCCTTAAACAAAGTTAGAAAAGGTGCATTCTTCTGGTGTTCCAAGAATTTCCTAACAGATTTCTATATTTGCCTTCCATTGCTTGTAGACACAATCCTCCACAGCACACTTCTCCTGGTCTCCCACAGAGCATCACTGCTACTTTAAAACATGGGAAGTAGACATCCACAAGAAGCTCTGCATGGAGCCAGCTTGTGCACAGCAAGGTCAGTGCTATGCTTGAGTACAAATATGATGTTAAACGTAAGTCACTTTGCTGTGCCTCTGTACCAAACTCCCCAGAACTACTTTAATTAAAGAGAAACATGCAGAGATAACCTGGTTCTGCATGGGGCCAGCTTGTGTCCTCCATGTTAATTACCTTGGGGTCTGCTGAGCACCATAAGAAGGGGGCGAGATGGTCTTGAAATAGCCTTGGAAGCAACACGCTTTCACGTAGTGCTGTGCCAGAGCCAAAGCTCTGATGGACCCAGCTGGTTGTCACCATTTCTGTCAGACATGAGCTGGCTCTGAAAGTGGCATTCATCTCACTTAATGTTAGATGTCTGCACTACAGACATCTACGTCTTGATTAGTCACCCTTGTCTCCCTTTATATAGTCGTTGGAAAGAAACAAGCATGATTCACCCCATCCTAAAACAGGCATCTCAAATGTGGATGAATCATGCCTCAACAGTGCCTGTTTTGCTCAGGCAGTGAGAGGAAACGATGGAAACACAGGGCTGGCGTTAGGAAAGAAATTAAAGTTTGAAAGTTACTGATTGGCAGCACCTCAAGAGAAGAGTCCCTGTGGGACATACAGGTAAACACGCATATACTACTTACAATATGACAACTGGTTTGGAAACCCAGTAGCCAGAGCTTTATCTCCCAGTCAGGAATAAAAATGGTCACTTTGGTCTTGGTTTCAACACTAATGGTAAAAACCACTGTGTTTAATCAATGACCTGTATGCCTTTGCCTCCTCCTAAGGCAGGTCACTGTGTATGTTACATCTCTCCAGTATCACAACATTAGTTGAGCTAAATAAGACAGAAGACTTCATTGATTGTATTGATCCTCTTTAGTGCCACTTCTTGTTATTATGTTTTTCTTTTCCTTCTGGTAATTTATCAAAAACAGTGAAGCCCAGTGGGATCAGTGTCCCATGGCTCCTACGATCTAGTCAAGCTACTTCATCTCTCAACTCACTGCTTTTACAGCCTTAAAAAGATAACAATCCTCCTTTCCTTTTTGTACAATAATTTCCCCTTAAAACAAGTTTTAGAAGGATATTGTATCATACTATATTGCAGCTGGACTTTCTCCCCAGATAGTGACAAAGTGTTATATTTTCCCCCTCCAAATGTCAAAACTTATGCAATTAAATTTGGATGCTCACAGATTTCATGGTTTTGGGCAGTCTTTCCTTCCTACTGATGCCTTGCAGTATCTGCAAGAAGCTTGGAGAGTCTTGTGGTCTAAAATAACAAAAATCAATGTGAAATGAGAAACCATCTAAATGTGGCATTCTTCTGCAGCTTGGAACATGAGCAGTTAGTCAGGGGTACACAATGTGGTGCCCTCATTTTCTCAAACTGGAGCTCTTTAAAGCTTGCATCCCCTGCCTTTGCTGTTGACATTCAAATTGACTTTTTGCATTTCATAATGGTAGTTCCTGACTTGCTTTTCACTTTATCTGCCAAACCCACTGCTGGGTCTTTCTCAGATGCACAAGAGTCAGGGATAAAGCTGACTGAAAATGCATCACTTATTTCAGTCATTTTGCTAAAGTACACCCCAGTACCAGCAAAGTAAGACAGGAAATTATTAGAATTGAACTGCTGTCATCAATTGCTTTTTCATCAATTGCTCAGTTTTCTGACAAGCCCCAGTTCTTCTTAGCTTTCAGCCATTAAAACAGTAGTAATAATAATAATAACAATAATAATAATGCAGTCAGATAAATACAAGGCAGCAATTTGGACAAAAAGTACCATGTTATTGTCAGTGAAGACTATCATCTACATGTAACGTACCACAGAAATGTCTCCAACCCACTGCTCCCAAGCTACAGCATTGCCATGGTGTCCTGTCAGCATGTTCTCCAGTGTCCTTGTTTCTGCAGGATTGAAAGGACTTAGCTCGGGATCTGCACCCTAAATTCCCTCCTGTCAGTTGGCTAAAGAATGAGACACTGAGCAAGGTCTTGCTTCTACTGGAAGTGATGAGGAAGAAAGGCTCTCAGTCCTGAAGGAGCAGATTTCTACTTTGCAGCTTCTAAAAAATGTTATTGCTCTGAAGAAAAATTTGCTGGTGTTCCAGGCCCTGGTTCTGCACATCTACCAGTCTGCCCTACCAAATGAGTTCTTTGGGCACGAAACATTCCCCCTTGTGTAACTGGACAACGTTCAGCCTTCATGGCTCTACTACAAACAATAATAGGAAGATTTGGGAACAGAAAACAGACATATTCTATTTTTACAGATGAATCAGGCCAAATTGTCCTGTTAACACCACCAGCCTGTATCCAAATAATGCCATTGACCTCAGCAGAGTGTAGCTAAGAGGAGAGCTCAGCCTCAGCACGTATCCCCCATGGCTGTAACACAGTATGTAATTATTGCTGTTTGTTATTTCTATTGCAGCAGAACCCACAGGATCAAATAAGGATCAGGATCCCAACTGTGCTGGGTGCAGTGCAAACATATAAGCAGTCATGGTGCCTGCACTGAAGAGCTTACAGCTGTGTCTCTTAGGAGAACATTTCTTCTTCTAATAGACTTCTCTATTAAGAAACCTTAATTGCTTAATTCAGCCTGATTTTTTTTCTCTTCTTAGTTTCTTCTATTTCTCCTGCCTAGCCCCCTTAGACTACCCTCAATAATTCTCCTTCCTTCACAGTACCAACAGCTTTCCACATTCTGCAAGCAATTATCATTCCCACTCTTCCTTCTTGATGCTCTCATCAGACACTTCTCCACCAGTTACTTTCTGGTTTTCAGTCAGGTTTTTTTGCTAAAAAACAACGATTTCCTTTTATTATTTTTATTGCAACAATATCTTTGGATGATTATTATTCAAGCATGGCAGAATGACACCACTTGTGTCTCCTCTCTGAGCTATGATGTCATGCTCCTTTGTAGGACTCCCCAAAAGCACATTCACATTCTGTTGCTCTCTTTGTCTGTCTTTTACTACCAGAGAAATGGCTCATTGTCACCCTGCAGATTTCCTTCACTGTTATTGCAACCTAAATATCACTTCTTCCATTTACCAAATGCCTGTTTCAGATTACCCCTTTACACACCTCTCTCCAGAGGCATTAGATGATGGCTTTTTTCCACTGTTCCAGACTGAATCTCATTTCACTGTTTCCTGCTCATATTTCCAAAGTCTCTAGGTCCCTTTGTATAACTTCTCTGCTTTAATTTTCACACAGAAATCTCAGCAGACCTTTCCTGGAAGCCTGTCCCTGTGGCTTTCAGAGGTAAAGTGTACCCGTTGCAGTGAAGTTACACCTTCAAAAGATCACAGGCTTGTAATGGAAGGTTTGATTCCCACAACTTACCTGTAATTGTAACTGTGATGCTCTTCTTGGCTAGTGCTGGTTTTCATTCCACTGTTATACTGTTACAGCAAAACCCTGCTCATATAAAGGGATTTTTTTAGAAATACAGTGCTCAGGTTGCTTATTTCTTATAAGCCACATACTGTGCTGAAATAGTGGTCACACTAGTCTATGAACAGCTTAATATTCTGATAAAGTTCCCCACAAAAGTTTAAGAGAAAGAATAGTCTTCCAATGCAATTTTTTCTGGTCCCATATTGGCTCCTAGACTAAAACAGGGCAGGATAGGAATGGTGCTTCTTCTGCCTTCTTTCTATACATTTTTAAAAGGTTGGAAATTCATCAGAAAACTTTAAAATTGTAGGTCATTAATCCATATGTTATTGGACATCTCTGACCAATTGACTTTTCAAAAGGGAAATACGAACCATCACATCTGGAGACAGGTGGTTAGACATGCCAAAAGAAATCTCTTGAACTACTGTCAGATGGAGAAACAAGTTTTCTTACTTTTTCACTGCTAGCACACTCTCTCCTCAAAAGTACTTTTCATAACTTCAGACAAGGTGCAGTCCCTTTCTCATATCTGTTCAAAAAGACATCATGAACTTTTCAGGTGCCAGGCACCCTGTTTAGACAAGAAAGCTCTACCAGCTTTCAGACATAATATTGCTTTTTGCACCTTTTGATGATATCTGAATTTAACACAAGTACAAGTCACAGTAATGATGTTATTAGCTGGGAGTTATTGTGATTAACCATCATTAATACTGTGCCTTTTAATATGAAAATTCATTTGTTAACTGGGCTGCTGTTATTTTTTAGCTCTTTCATCTGAACAATCAACATTGGGGAAAAATACCTTTGGGAAATAGAATCTTCTTTTGTCTCAGACTCTTGATAAAGTTGCTTCAGTTTAAGAGAACCTCATTCTGTAATTTAAACTTGTTTTCTGTACTTTATATACAGGCTTCACCATCAGTAAATCTAAAATTCCTTAGCTGGGATTAACTCCTTCCCATATGTGGTAAATCAGATTACCTCTTGCGTGCAGCAGTGTCAGATTAACATCACAGCATCACAGAATTATATAGAACGGCTTGAGTTGGGAGTGGCTTCCTTCCATGGGCAGGGACACCTTCCACTAGACCAAGTTGCTCAGTGGATTGCGGCTCAGATATGTGTGGTGATAGTTAAGATAGAGTGACTCAGTCATGAATTTCATTTCTTGGAGTTTCTTGGCCTCCAAAGTCCCTGCGAAAAATAACAGAGAAAACCAAATTATGGGGATTAGGCAGAAAAATTTTTTTCAATGCATAGAAGTGGCAAGGGACTGTGTCAAGATATTTTTTCTGCTCTGCAACACCACTAGATAAACAAAAGACAGTGACTGAACATAAATCTCACCTCTGTTCAAACATTTGAAGGTTGGCCATCTGAGTCCACTGCATTCTCCTTACTATCACTGGGGGAGATTAGACAGTTTATTGTGAGGTTGTGCCCTTTTGAACAAATGAGATGGATTTGAAGGAACAGCTTAGTGGATGGGCCTGGTTTTTTATTTCAAGTTCGTAGAATTAAACTGGAAATGCGTGATGTTGGATAGCTTCCTTGGCTTTTGGGCAAGGTAAAGTAACTTCTCTAGGGTAGATTAATAAATTCTTTATGTCATAAGGGTACTTTGTAATGATCAAAACTAAACAACAATAATAGTGATAGGATATCTTCTCTCCATGCTCTTAAGCGGTGTTAAAGATATCACTTCAAGAAAGGTGTGGTGTGGTTATTCAGAAAAGATAAGTATGAAGGGAGGTCAGAAGAGGTCTGGGAAAATGGTCTAAGCAGAGAGATTGAATGGATTCAGGTTGTTTAGTCTGGAGAAGATAGCCTGGGGGTGCTGCTGATAGTGGTCTACACATTCTTCCTCAGTCTTCCTCAGACACAGAGGAAACAATCCACTCTTGACATTCCTTACAGGTAGATCAACATATAATTTAATAGAAAAGTTAAAATGAGAGTTAAGGAAACTTGTATCAGTAAAGTTAAAAAAGCAGTGGAAGAGATCATCTTGGAAATTTTGGAGCTTCCCAAACTAAAAATCTTGGGCCGGGGTAAAGGTGTTAAAGAAGGTTGGGAAGAGTGGGCTACTCAGACTACAGGAGTGATATATGAATATTGCTACTTTGGCAGGGATGAAACTCGGCAGCCATATACATATATAATCTTGTAAAAATCTCATGAAAATCAAGATAATTCACAAGGTAATGTATTGTATATTGTGAATAACTCCTCAGATTTTGTCTCAAAGTTAACTGAACCTACATCTAGTTTTTTGCACTGTTCCATAATCATAACTGTCTTTGTATTAATTGCTTAGTTATTTAAATCCATGCACATTAGGCCTGACCACCTTGTGCAACAACACTTCTTTTCAGATTTTTTTTTTAACGTCCTTTTCAGATTTTGAATATCTTTTGGGTCAGTAGGTGTTACCAGATTTCCCATAAAAGGAAATTTAAAAAAAAAAAAAAGAATCCAAATACAGTAAATACACTTTCCTCTTGTCCAGAGATGCAATCCTCCTTGCTCTGGCCCAGTGCTATCACACTCCCATCAGCCTGGGGTTTTTTTTTTTGAAGATGAAATCTGAACGGGAGAAATAGCTGGCTGAGGAGCTGACAGAGAGCAATTGAAGCAACAGATCCCCCGACAAGTTGTTTCAAGTTCAAGGTCAATCAGATATTTTGCAGTCAAATAAGATTGTGAGTCTCTCTGTACAGCCGATCAAATTGCCCAGCTTTCTTATCTTCCCTCTGCCTCTGCTTTAAACAGCTCGTCTGTGGCTACTGCAGTGATCCTTTCTGGATGAAAACTCTGGGGAAGAGTGTCCTTCATCACAATGTCTCAGGCTCATTTGTTTTGTCAACAAACCACAGCGTTCTTGAAGCTGCTCTGGGAACCACAGGGAAGATGCTACAGACACAATAATGTATTATCTGGGGAAGCATTTAAAGATAGCGAAGGAGTCAGATGTCACTGGAACATGTTGCTTCTTGTTTCTATGGTGAGGGTGAGCAAAAGGAAATAATCCATGAAAAACACCCAGGTACACTCACTCTTTCCCTTTCATTACTCTATGCATCAGTTACAGCAAGAAGGGATTTAAAATAATTGTTTAAACTGTGCAAGTTCTAAAATGGCTTCCTGCTGACAAATAGTGTCATATCCTCACTGTCTCTCTGCCTGCATTTCTAAAGCTTATATTTGTGCAATATCTATTTTGGCACCTGCATATTGACAGTAATGGAGAGTGATGGTTATCTGCAGAGAATGTGGAAGTAGTGCAATATTCCCCATCATCTCAGAAGCCCAAGTAGGTCAGACTTGAAATAGACTGGTCACCTCTGGGTGAAGGGGGTAAGAGTATCTCTCTTTTCACTGCCTTTCTATTTGAGCTCTTCTCTGCTTCTCCTGATTTTTCAGAAGTTATAGCTCATTAATGGACACAGTCAGCCAAAGAATGTAGCAAAAAATGTTGTTCTGCTGTGTCTTGTAGTATCTATCTGGTGCAAAATGCAGACTTTTCAAGCAATGATGATGTTTTCTGATTTCTCCTGGGCATTGTAACACCTCTGTCTTTTTCCACTTGTGAAAATTCAAGATAATACTTCATTGACTCATAGAATGGTTTGGGTTGGAACGGACCTTAAAAGCCATCTTGTTCCAGCTCCCTGCCAAGGGCAGGGACACCTTCCACTATCCCAGGTTGCTCCAAGCCCCATTTAACCTGGCCTTGGACACTTCCAGGGATGAGGCAGCCACAGCTTCTCTGGGCAACCTGTGCCAGGGCCTCATCACGCCCTGAGTAAAGAATTTCTTCCTAATATCTAATCTAAATATCTCCTCTTTTAGTTAAAAAACATTCTCCCTTGTCCTATCACTTTCTTCTTTACAATAACATCTGAACAGCACCAGAAACAATTCCTCAAGGACAGTTTTATAGACAAAGAAAATCTTTTCAGATGAATGATCCTAGTCATAGGCGGCAAAGTTTTATAGTCAGAGATTACTTTTTTTTAGTGAGGCAGATCTTCAGCTAAAGTCACCAACACTCTTATAAGTCAACAAGCTGAGCATCTGGTCTGTAAAAAATATTGTTGTAGTTTGATGTCTACTGTATTAAAACACTTTCCCCCCTAATTCCATGCAGCCATTCTGTTATCGGAATGTCACACTTTTAAATTTTTTTTAATCTGTGACACAGATTTTTCTTGCCCTTCAATCATACCCTAGATAATGTTCCATAAACCCAGTGCTTTTATGTAGTTTACACTGTATAATGACGGACAAACTACTCAAATTACTAAAGACATGATTTTTGATGATGCCAGAGCCAATAACAGTCCCAGTGCTGACTCTCACTCATGAGTGTTGGTGTGGTAGAGATGAAAGGAATGAAGAGAGGATCACTGTTAGTTTTGGCCCGAGAGGAAGAGATTATTTCTTTATATACATTGAAAAAAACCCACACAGCAACAGAATCTATTCAACTCGGTCATTTAAAAATATACATATCTGAAAAAAATCACCCTAACTTAGAATCTGGATGCGCCAGATAATCATGTCCTCTTGTATTCTTTAGCAAATTTTATACAGTATGTGTTGTTACTTTGTTTATGATGTTAATTATCATATAACCTTGTAATGGTTTGGGTTAAAAGGCACCTTAAAGTCCATGTTTTTCCAACTCCCCTACCATGGGCAGGGACACTTTTCACTAAAATAGTCTTCTCAGATCTCCATCCAGCCCAGACTTGAACACTTCCAGGGATGGAGCATCCACAGCTTCTCCGGGCAACCCATGCCAGGGCCTCACCATTATCATAGACAAGAATTTCTTCCTAATATCCCATCTAAACCTACTCTCTGTCAGTTTGAAGCCCTTTCCCCTTGCCCTATCACTACATGCTCTTGTAAATTACTTCTCAGCTGAAGTAAATTATTACACTATGTCCAATTCTCTTAATTTTTGAAAGTAATTCCAGTTGGATCAGAACTGTGAGTTCACCAGTCTCCCTAAGTGGGCTTGTCACACAATATCCAATGCAGTTCAGTGTTCTGATCTTCACCTAAGGGATATCTCAAGGTCTGGCCCACGTTTTCTTAGAGCTGTGGTCAGTACTTCACAACCTCTCACTTCAACTATCAGTTTAAATAATGACCTCAGAAAAATCAGTACCTGCCTCATTTTCTTCTACTCCAAGTGCAAAGATTGCTTCTTGGATCTTAGATTTACCTTGGTCTGAAAAGTGACATGGAAGTGGATACATTTTTATCAAA
The DNA here is from genome assembly GCF_001604755.1 of Lepidothrix coronata. NCBI lineage: Eukaryota > Metazoa > Chordata > Aves > Passeriformes > Pipridae > Lepidothrix > Lepidothrix coronata. Next base: position 2,972,183 of record NW_016690257.1, on the reverse strand, counting down.
CACAAATTAACAAAAAAGTGCTAGAAGCTTTTTACCTGCCATGATGAGAAACTAACTCGGAAAAATACACAAAGTCAGTTTTCTGTATCAGATACTACATGATGAACCAGAATGGAGTAAGATAAGTAAGGACAAGTCAGAACAGAAATTAGATGAATGTCAAGAAGTTTGTTGGCTTCCCACCAGCGCAACCATTTCCATCTCACGTTCATTAATCCTTCATGAGCCTCAAAAAAAAATTGAGTTTATTAAATCGGGCTGAAGTCAAACCACCCATGGATTTTCAGCATGCTTGTGATTCAGTTCAGCCTTTTCACCCAGCTATGAAAAATGTAAATACTCCGTCATGTCTGTGTAGAAAATTTGTAAATAAATGGAATTTGCTATTCCTTGGAAAACAGAGAATTAATTTCATGAAAATCAAAGGTTAGTGTGTATTTCCGCTCAGGGCAGTAGAAATTATGAACTTACATAATTTAAAAAACATTTAAAATAAGCTGTCTGGCTGGCTTGCAAAGGCTGAGGTGGAATTTTTCATTGTTTAAATACTAAATATTAATTTAAACTAAAATTCCCATTGGATTTGTACTTGGTTATTGATAAAATCCTTATCAGTGCTAGGACACGGCAGAAGTTAGCCTTTCTTGACTTATTTATGTACTCTAAATATAGCTCTCATGCATCAAATAAGAAGTAGATTTATAAATAATTTATGTAAGATGAATAATGGATTCTTAGATGTCTTAATAAATGACTAATCAATCGTTATAGAATCCACAGGTCAAAGGTTACTTTTAAACGTGGCAAATAAACTACATGAATAATAAGCTGTCCAGAAATCAGCATCCTGGAAGATGCTTGTAACTGTATAGATAATCATTCATATCCATAATATGCATATAACTAGGCTTGATGAATAATACAATAAGAAACAAAATGTAAACCACAAAAATTTGTTGAGGATGTTCCTGCAAACAATTTATCTTATTCTTCAACAGGTTTTAAAAACTGGCAAAAACATTGTGAGCTTGAAATCTGCCCATGAAGGTAGAGTTACAGTTCTCCCCAAAAGCACATACCTAATTTTTAACTGGTTTGTGGACTGTACAAATAATGTACAAATCTTTCACATGATTAGCATGTGATAAGCGTGGCAAGCAAAGCAAGTTATTTTTGTACTGTTACTACTCAATATTCCTTCAGAGATCTATGTATATATTTGTAAACAGGAAGCCAAATTTCCTCATCAGCACTCCTTATGCTATCTAAAACTTTTTATTTAGCATATATAACTGGTTGATGCACAGACCTGGTACTAATGGTCAACATGAAAGACTGCAGAAAGCCAAAAATTTGTGATAAAGAGTATTGTAGGATTGCAGCCTGACCCCAGGCTTGAATATCTCAGCAATATCTTACATGGCCATCCTGTAGAATAGTAAAATCTTCAGTGTATTCCTGCCCAGAAGAGGAAAGGACCAATGTTACACCCTCTGGTGACCTTCAAAGCCTTGTCCCTGAGTGGCAGGTCATATATATTGCATAGCTTTGATTAACTACTCTTGAAGGTCTCATAAGAACCCAATAATGAAAAGAAAAGCCAGATATAGGGAGCAAGTTATACAGTATTTAGGAAAATGGAAACTCTTAGATTATGGTTGGTTGATCATTTTTCTTCCTGAAAGAGTAAGAATAGATATAAGAATAAATTACTTTCATCACACTTCCTAATGAGAGAATTAATTCATTGTACAGTCTTCTTTTTGTTTTTCTTAAACCTTAAGCTGTTTCTGAGAGCCAAGAAGAAGAGAAGTCTATAAGACTGTTTCAGCACATTAAATAATCCAAAGGAAAAACCTGAAAGACAACTGAATGTGTCAGCTAAACAGTTTAAGCTCTCCAGCTTCAGTCTCTATAGGCAGCAATTACATTTCGAAGGAAAATGTTTTACAATTGTAATTACACATAATAGGAGGAATGTATTTTTTCCCTTTATCCTACTCCCATGGTGAGTCAATTTAATTTTTAAATACAAGAGACATAATTGATTTTAGCCCTAGATTAGTACTGAAAATGATCTATATGTGCTCTCACTAATGGAACAAGAGAATTGGCATTCCTTGGGGACCTTAACCCAACCCCGTTCATGGCAACAATTATTAGACCCTGACAGGTTAGCTACTGGGAAGAGGGGGGGGCATAGAATACCCTGCTGATTAACAATCTAGTGAAATAATTAATGTTATGCTCTTCTCATTTAATTACGGATTATTCACAAATATATTATTATTAGAGACCACAAAGGGAAGTGGTTGTGCAGAGTTTTAACTTCATCTATGCTGCTTAGAAGGCCTTTTGTAAAGGGTTCAGGGAATCCTCTTGCTTTAATTTGCTTCTGAGCGTATTTTAAACAAATGGGGGGCTTTTACAATTTCATTCAACACCCTCAGAAATAGAAAGTTTCACACTGATGTCAGTAGAATTATATCAGTATGATATCGAGACTACACGTTTGCTCAATATGTTAGAGTAATGGATGAACAATCAGCAACAATGCACCTTGTTCAGTTTCTAACACATTTTTTTCTTCCCGTGTGTCATAATAGTTTATATCAATCAAAACATGTCCTTTTACAGGTTGTTATGAATAAAAAGAATAGGCAAAGGTCTTTACACTCCAAGTGTATTTTTTTTTTCATCTGCAATAACCTCAGTCACTTTAGATGTCAAGTAGTTTATTTTATATAAAAAGAAAGGGAAGTGAATGGGAAAATGTTCATGGCATCTGAGAAATGCCAGCCCCTGTGGCTCACTGACCAGCCAGATTATTTATGGGTAATTTGACCCACCTTTATTTCAAGTGACACACACACATGGGCATCTAGAATAAACTATCTCGATTTTATAAAAAAATTACGCTTTGTTTTGCTGAATATTTGCTGTTTTCAGCAAAATAGGATCTCCCAAATTTCACCTGAGTTGAAGTTCTGTTAATTTCTAGTTGAATGATCCCTGGGTTTCAGATTTATTTTATATTCTTCACCAAATTTGCACAAAGATTTAGTTATTTAGCCTGGGCTAGTGAGAAAAAACAGCCCAGAATTTGAAGCATGGAAGTTCAGAGTCAGACCCATTGCTGATAACACTTGGAACTTGTAGTGACATGCAACTGTTATAGATCTTAATCATTTCCACTATCCAGAAATACAGAAAAAAGGTCTCTACAGAAGGTGCACTTCAGCTTTCCTAACTAAGCTGTGCAGTCAGGATGTTCTTGTTACTCTCATTTCTTGCCCTGCAGCACAGAATTTTGTGTAGACAAATTTACGTAGAGTCCTGCTGACTCCAGAACTAGACAGGGCACTTTTTCAGCATGGAACTTGTAGACTATATCCTGACTCCTTTCCTTGTGTGCTGTCCCACTCTTTTTATACTTGACTTGCAGCTGCTGCTTGAGCTTTTAATGGAGAATATTGGCACACTTATGGGCATTTGCTGAACAATGCAAGTAATGGTGCAAATCTTCACTCCTTCAGTGGGATTTGGGAAGGATCATCTTGTTGGCTACAGCAACTCAAGACTGAGCAAACTGACACATGAGAACCAGTGTTGAAGATGTCCCTGCTCATTGAAATGGAAGGTGGAGCAGATGACCTTTACAGGTCCCTTCCAAGACAAACCATTCAATGATTCTGTGATTTTATGAACACACCAGCAAGTATTATCCTTCAGAGGCGTTCTGCATCATCAGCAGGAACATACACGCAAAGAAAGTGTGCTATGTTGGTGAAGGGGTAAATAAAACTGTTTTACATCCAAGACCACATCTAAGAAACTCCTCTGATTTGTCCTCAAGTGAAAACTCTGCAAGAACAGAAATATGTGTTGCAAGCCTATCTTGAGGTTTCTGGCAGTCAAAAAAGGCTACACATGGCATTTGCATTCAGCAATATTTTGCACATCTTCTATTACTTTACAATTGCAACTTTGTGCTGTGTCTAATAAAGACCACTCTCAGTCTTAGTAAAACCAACATGAAAATATATGCTCTGTTCTGGCCTGGAATATGAACAACAGTTTCTAGATTAAAAAGAGTCAAAGCACTTCTATGACATGTGTGCAGCAGAAGTTTGGGAGTTAAAATAACAACAGGAGACTAGTTGCAGGGTAGTGATCTAAGATATCTGCAGTGAACTGCCCTCCTTGGTGTCTGTCTCGCTGTCCTTATCACTTCTGGTTTGCTGCAGGACTAGCACAGCTTTGCTCATTTCGAACTGCACCGGATCACACCTGATCTCCTCAGAGCACAGGATGAACAGACAGATGAAAAATGTCCTCTTCAGAAGAGCCAGCAATGTAGACAGTGGGCCACAGCTGTCTAGTATCATTGTGTTAAGACTACACAACGTTGACAAGGGGTTCAGTGGCACAGCCTTACATCTGCTCGGCATTTTGAAGTCTGTTGAGGAATAGCCACTGCTGACCTATTATACTCAAACTTTGTCCTCTCAACGTGCATTCTAATTGACGGCAAGCAGCTCCATAGCATCCATAGCAGCCAACATGTTCAACTCAGCAGGAACCCACAGACACAGCAAACGTTAATTGATAGCACTGTGTCAGCTATTGGTAAAACTCAGCATCAGTCATGTGTAGCTTTGCCACGAAACACAGAAGGACAATGAGGTGTGTGCAAATGGCATTTCCGAGTTTGAGCTGTAACATAGGAGGTGAAATGAAATCAATTAAGAGGAGACGTTTCCAAACCTCCATATATTACTTGAAGAAATGTGGGAGATTTTAAGTTAGAATTTATTTTGGAAAGAGAAGTGAGAGACTGAATGTTTGTTATTGTTTCCCCTTCTTTCTTCCTACACAGTTGCCATCTCTGTTATATAGTGAGATAGTTTTTTCTTCTATGAGATCACTCTGCTGATTCCCTTTTTCAGTGGTGCCAAGCAATGGGACAAAGGGCAAAAACACAAACTGATGCAGAGGAAGTTCCACCTGAACATGAGGAAGAACTTTGTGACAGAGCACTGAACAGGCTGCCCAGAGAGGGTGTGGAGTCTCTCTCGTTGGAGATATTCCAGCACAGTCTGGACATAATCCTGTGCCATGTGCTCTGTGATGACCCTGCTTGGGCAGGGAGGTTGGACCAAATGACCCACTGTGGTCCTTTCCAGACTTGCCCATCCTGTGATTCTATGATCATCTACCCCAAATGGTCATGCATGGAGTGTTTATCTCCTGACATTCACTTACTTGTGATTTCATCTTGGACAGATGCAAGTGTGATGCTCTGTCTGAATCGTTTCTTACTGGGGCACCCTTTCTGTTGCCGTGGCATATGAAGTACCTGCCTTCTCAAATGGATTCACAGACTCATCCCTGCACACTCAGAGAAAATCTTCACTCAAAACTAAATGGTTCCTAACAGTATGGGGAAGAAACAGTGCTGTTTAGTCTATTCCCAAATTTCCATTTGAACACATATCCTTGCTACCTCACTTTCCACATAAACCCAAGCTTTCTGTGGCTCATCAAGGCTGACCAGCAGAGTGCAGCAATCATTTGGTAAGAACCTTTTGCACATTATTCTTTCTATCCCTTACCTGGACAAAGAGGAGGCCCCTGAAGGCAGATTTCAGGCCCAGATGTACACACATGACTGTTACCACAAATAGAAATTCCTTAGTGAAGCACTTCCAAAATGCTGCTATGGAAAAGAAAAGAATTGCTCTTCATACCTATCTGTGTGCTAATCAGTCTAAAACAGAAAAAAATGTGAGCAGCTGATCATGCAGAACCTGAGAAAACAGAGAATAATAGCAATTTTGCATACTCAAATAACAGTGAAAAGGTCCAAGTATCCTACTGTGGGCTCTGCATTACATGGACATTTTTCATCCATTTATTGATGATGACGATGACGATGATGGAGAGTAACTATTTACAGTTCCAACACGTAGAAATTCTTACAAAATCAGGGAGGCTCTGCTCCTGGGATGATGACACAGGATGGCTCTAGACTGTTGCACTCCAAGTGAATTGGACACAGCAAAGGTAGATGGAAAAAAGGATGTTGAAAGGACTACCAGGCCTGTGATTCCAGGCAATGCATAGTAAACAGCAAGGATAAAGTAGGTTAAAATTAAGTAGGCTGCTGACTCCTTTTGAGGTGCATTAAAATGACTCCAAATAATTTATGCAAGCTCACACAGGCTATGTGAAAACTGACAGTGGGTTCCATATATTTAACTCCCTCACCGTAAGAGGTAACTGTCTTACCTTTCAAGAAGTCATCATGCAGTTTTTAAGCTGAAGCACAAAGAAGATCCACGGCAAAGTGACTGGTTTGAAGAGTGATTCAGATGAATGCATTCAGTATGATTTCCCAGAGGGCTTGCACGTATTGTTAGAAAGAAGGGATTCCCTCTGCCCAGTTCCACAGTTACCTAGAGCATCCTCCAAACTGGAGAGTACCTAAAAGTGCCATAGGCAGGCCATAAAATTAAAAGCACCATCTTCCCTCGTATTTGTTTAACGATTTAGCTTGATGCAAGTTTAACAACCAGAAGGAATACAGATGAGCTTCTCAGAATATTGTGACAAAGCTGAAGCTATTTAACAATTCCCAGTGCATCCTATAAATCATCTTGTGTGGAATGCTGGATAAAACAGTGGACAATATTTAGGGCTTCCAGCTCTTAAAAGGCAGACTTTGAAATATATGTAAGAAAAATAATTATTTGGTATAAAAGATCTAGTACAGATTGTGATACTCAAGATTTGCCTTCTCAAATGTGGGTACTTATTACAGGCAAAGCTAATGGGTAGAGAAAGAAGCTCTCAGATCATAAAGCAGCAGGTGTGAGAGAAAGATTTCAGGTCTCTAGGTTCCTTATCCACTCCTTCTCATTAAACTAGATTGCTTCCATATACTTAGTGGTGTAAACATCAGTTTATCAACTAAATTTGTAGCTGAATTTAGTCAGAGCCCTTCCAGAGATGTTTATGTTCCATATCCAAGTACTCAGACTGATGCTGATTCTTATCTTCCCTATCCAACAACAGGTCTGTAATTTTTTCTTCCTGTTTCCCCATTACTTGATCCCAGATCCCCAGGAGAGTTTAATAGCAGCCTTCCAGTAGCTGAATTGTGCTTACAGGGAAGCCAGCGATGAATTCTTTTTGAGGAACCATAGAGATAGGACAAGGAATAAAGTGTTCAGACTGAAAGGGGGGAAATTTAGTTTTGATATATGGAAGAAATTCTTTAATCTGAGAGTGGTGAGACACTGGCACAGGCTGCCCCACCCCTGGTCAAGGACAGGTTGGGCGGGGCTTGGAGCAACCTGGTCTAGTGGAAGGTGTCCCTGCTCATGACAGGGGGTTGGAATGAGATGAACTTTAAGGCCCATTCCAACCAAAACCATTCTGTGATTCTATGATTCAAGAACCATGGTTATGAAAGAGTTGGATTTAGAGCTATCTATTTACTTAGAATACTTACCCATTTAACACTACCTATTTACTTAGGATACAGAAGCCTCTATCTAAGATTCAGTGAAGCCCTACTGAATTGTGACCCATGAAGTGACTTTCAATTACTCTCTACCTGGAACTATTGGAAATATTTTGTGGTCACATCACCTAACCTAGTGATTATCTGTTCAGTTGATTGCTAAGTAGAACTGCATTCTATTTACTCATTGATGATTTTTAATTATAACCTGAACTCTGTCATGAGCTCTAATCAATAAAGTTCTGGGAAACCTCAGAAGCTGAAAGAGGGAAAAATAATCATTAGATGTTATTAAAGTGATGGCCAATAGAAGTACAATTCTTTGTACAATGGCCAACGTTTCAAGTGCTTATCGATTTGCTTTTATAACAATTATAATACACTCAGGAAAGCTGGGAAATTAGAGGAGGAAGGAGGCAAGTCAAGGAAAAATAAAGAGAAACACAAACCTGTAGCTATTATTCAGGTCTCAGAAGGCAAAGAGTGGAAAATATCCATTTAGATGACAATTTGTTCTCCCAGATCTTTAGAAAGAAGCCATGCTTTCTGAATGTGTTTTCTTTAACCTTTCATGTTAATTTTTTTTATTTTTTTTTTAATACTGTCATTGCCTACTGTGGGCCTAGGCAACATAATGCTAGACATACCGTGATTTTCCCATTCCATGCAGTGTGATAATTCTTCAGACAGCTTTAATATGAAAAAAAAATGTTACCCATATGTGATTTATAATAGTTTTATAAGGTGAAGTAATTACATTATCAGATATCCCTGATGTGTTTGAGCAATAAGGTACCTTCATAATAACATATGACATCTTATAATTACCACAAGGCAATTGCACTCCTGAGGAAAGTAGGAGGCCAAAATACATGTCTTGCCTACACAATGCCCCCAAGGATGTTATTATCAGAATATAAATAAATAAATACAATGAAAAGAAGATGAAGGAGGAAGAAGCTGATACTGAATAATGTTGAGCTGTGTTATAATGTAATTCAAAATTTATAAGAAAGGGCAAAAGTGTATTTTCATGCTGGGATGTGATGTGACAGCTCAGAATATCTAAACAGCAATTTTGAATGAGCAGAGCTAATCACAGAAGTTGACCCATCTCTCAGAAATCTCCTTGGCCAATCAAAGCCCTTCGGTAAAAAATCAGACTGGACTGAGAAATGCATTAACTGTGCAACATGCTTTTATTGCTCACAAAGCTGTTGCAGTATATATATATAGGTGATTTAGCACATTCATGATTCTTATTTCAAGGTCTCTCCCTCCTCCCAAATGTTCTTACAGATCTGTTAATGGAATCCTAAGCACGGGGGTGGGGGTTGTTTGGGGTTTTTTTTTCGGTTTTGAAGCCCATCATTTCTGCAGCCCAGAAACCAACCATGCCCTGGGCTTCATCAAAAGCAGTGTGGGCAGCAGGTCAAGGCAGGGGGTTCTGCTCTCTTTTCCACTCTTGTGAGACCTAGCCCAGTCTGGTGCATCCAGTTCTGGGGTCCCCAGCATAAGGAGGATATGGATCTGCTGAAACAAGTCCAGAGGGGACCATGGAGATGCTCTGAGGTCTGGAACACCTTTGCTCTGCACACAGGTTGAGAGAGCTGGAGATGTTCACCTGACGAAGAGAAGGCTCCAGAGAGACCTGCTTGTTATTTATTTCTCACTATTTGACTTATTTTTGTGCAAATTGTAATTAGATCTCTGGTATCTGTTATACCCAGAGGTCTCTTCTATTATCCTCCATTTGTTGTTTTTGAGACAATTTCTATTCCATGCAAGGCCTAAAAAAATTAAGCAAGTGACTAATCTGATGGGCAATCACTATGTAGAATTTTGTATTCCTCAAATGAAGGATTTTGAAATTCTAGAAAAGGTCCACTGAGGAGTTAAAGAAATCATGAGGATCCTGGGTTAGGTGATCCACCACAGGCCTAGGCCCTGGGCTCGTTTACTTTGGGGAAGATGAGGTTGAGAGGGGATCCAAAATCAGCCCATTTGGTGGGAGTTAACAAGATGATGTTCCTGTATTCTTTCCAGGTGGAACCGACCATAAAATAAACACAGGTTGTGGTGTGGGAAGGCGGTGCAACATTGCAACAGGTTACGCTGATCAATGTAAATACCCAAAGGATCCGCTTTATTTTCCTCTATTCTACCATCCCACATGTTTCTGGCTGAAATCAAAAGCACAGGACATTGAAGTCAATTTACGTGCCCTTTGCCACCCAAAAATGATGTGGTGTTGTTTTCTCAGCTCAAAAGGAATATGTGTCTTATGTCACTGTTTCCATTTTAAAATTAAACTGAAGTGCTTAATCAAGGAAAATCATGTCTCACCAGGAAGCTGGATGTGGCTAAATAGGCTGGAGGGGGCAGGGAGAATCCATAATGTTACCTGCCGATGTATGTGGTTTAAACATTACCCAAATAATCAGTAAATCAAAGAGGCTTGTCTGCTGTACTGCATCAGGCAGAGCAGGCCATTAGCTTACTCACAGTGACAAATGGGGATGGATGGATTTCAGTTTCAGGTTTCATTCCTGAGCAGCATTTCACGGTACTCCCCAGAGCTTCACAATGTGCTTTGTTTCCCATCAGAACTTCCATGACAACTGTTACAGAAGCTATTTGCACTTTGGGAGCTTTAAGAGGGGGGAAGTTTTGCCGAGTTTCTGTGCAGCAGCAGAACCTGTAGCACGGCACACAACCAGCTTTGGGTGTCACAGCAAGCTCTTGGGAATTTGTCGGAGAACACGTGAAACCTGTTTTGTAGAGATAGGATGGCAATTTTTGTAGTGTGTATGCCACTAGTTCTCATTCCTTCTATCTCCTTACTTCGTTTTTCATTCTTCTCTTTTCTCAATTCTTCTCTTTTTCTTTTCTCCTTTTTCTACTCCTTTTCTTAAGTTCTCCCAACTTCTTCCTTTTTTTAAATTTTCTTGTCAGAAAGCCTCCTTACACTTTATTATAAACAAGTATATTTTCCAAAACAAAATTCTTTCTGGAAATACCAGCAAAATTCATTGCTAAGTGCAAACCACATTGAAGGGCATATAGTACCCTCTACTCTGACTGAACTACCAGAACTACCAGGTTCAACTAGTGCTATCATTCAACTCATTGGTTAAAGTACATACATTTAGAGATTGGCATGTAGATAAGTAAATGTGACCTAAGTGTGTACATTTCTATTGCTAGCAAGGATGTGATTCAGCATCTTTAATATTAAAAAAAAAAAAAAAATGTTTGAGACACCTAAGTCATCCTGAATGATCTCCAGCTAATCAAAAGTACCCTGTAGATCCCATGACATTTCTGCCATGGATAATTCAAATCCCCAACACATTTTTGAATGGCAGTCAGTGCTACGTTTCGGGCAGAATCTCGAGCCCCAATATATTCAGTGGAGTCCAGATACCTAACCTGACCTAAAGAAGACATCTGTGTTTAGTCAGCTGAATGACTTTGGGCTACGTTGACTGTACTGACTGGATTTCCAACGGCCACATTGAGAAGTGATGCCAGAAACATCCTTGTAAAAACCTATATTCAGCCTCCTAAATTTTGTGTCCTAGTTTGTCAGTTGAATCCCAACTTACCTGCCTCCTAAAAATAGGATTAAACTCCCATCAGTGCTGTAGGTGCCACAAGGAAAGATGAATGAAGTAAAGGTGTTCTGCTACCTTTGCTTAATTTTTCCAACAAATTGGCAGATATGTACAAATAAAAATGCATAGTCTGATGTTGGTAGTACAGCTTTCATAAAGGCTTGATTGCAATTATAAAAACAGTAGGATTTTTCATGTGTGTGAATAGGAAATCCAGATTTGTTTGACACCACCAACACTTGCAGGCCTCTGTTAAGCATTTATAACTGTTTACTTACCAGTAATTTTTCAGAATTCTAATCCTCCCTGAGGTTTTCACTGAGTAGCAGGTTAAATGTAAAAACAAAGAAACAAAAAGTTAAACCTTGTGTTTAGCTTAAATTCTGTGCCTAGCTAAAATGTGGGGGGTTTTGTTTTGTTTTTTGCCATTAAGGAGCATAAGTGTTTTTTCAAAAGTAGCGTTTGCTTTTTCAGCTTTTCTAAGAGGTATTGGTCTTCCATGTACACTTATACATTTTTTCTTAATTAGAATTAGATCCTGTAGAAATATTGTAAGTATTTTTATTAGTTTGAGAAACACTCAATTTGCATACAATTTGTTCTGGTTTTATATTTTCTTCCTGATTTCTCTGATTTCTTTGTCTTTCTCATTCTTGAAATAATGGGATCTCAGTGCCAGTTCACTAAAAAAATATTTCACTTTATCCTTCAGCTTCCTGCAAATTACAGCCAGAACACACATCCACAAAAAGTATAATTCAAACACTGGGATGAATGTATCTATTAATGGGCTTATGTGAAAAAGTATTTCGTTTTTTCAACTGAAAAGCATTGGGGGATGTGGAAGTAGCTGGTAAAAACACTGGTGATATAACAGAAGGAAGTCTGTAAAGGCACTTACAAGACTTAAACTGCTTCATCATTAAAGAAAAAAAATAAAGGTTGTCACAGTACACTCACAAAGAATGGATACTGGATTTAATATCTGATCAAAAAGTTATTTATCTAATGAAAACCAACATCTTAATGTTCTCATTAAACTCTAATAAAAGCCTCAATGATGATATAAAATCCATAAGACATTATTGTAATCCTACTAAATTCTGTCAGGAACTTTTGTTATCAGTATTACACACACCATCCCCAGAAGTATTCGAGAAGGAGCCTGAAGTTTCTATGGTTTGTATGGGGTTTTTTCCATTAAAATTTATTCTTACTATTATATTAGAATAGCATTATACAAATAAAACATCCAATAAAAATCCCTTTTAAGAATGTTATGTTACTATTAAACGTTGCATAAATTTAATATGAATTAGATTCTATTAAATTTAATAGGTTTTGAGTTATTGAGTTTAATTCATTTTCAATAAATTTCAATTAAGCCCAATTTGTTTCAATTTTTTATTAATTCCAGTCACTATCAATTATCTTCAATTAATTTCATCTACTTGTGCTACATTTTCAGGTAATTCTCCATTACTTTCAATTAGTTTCCATTAATTTCAAATGGGTTTTGTGTCTGTTAACTGATTTCAGAAGAAACAAATTTCCTTCTTTAATGTGGGTCTGTAGTATTATTACTTGTCCTCATGCCATAAATGGGTAATTCAGGGCCAAATCCTCACGTAAGGATAGTGGCATAAGCCCAATAGTGTCAGTATAGCACCACTGAGCAAGAGGAGTCAGAAAAAACTCTTTTTTTTCCTGAGAACTAAAGAATACCTGGGAACAAAAATCAGTAAGAATTTCACCTTGAGGTCTAGATTTCACCCTAATCTTTCCAAACAAGTATACTGTTTATCGTGCCTTAGTGCTTTAATTTCTCAATAATATCATGAAACAAAAACACAGTAGTCAAGAGAATATGACTCCTCTCACCCTAAAATAGCATGAGATCACCTTCACTGAGGAAAGTCCAGTGACTATACAGATCTAAGCTATATTGAATATATTGGCTGTATCTCCACTGATCACAAGGAGAATCCAGACAATTGGTTTAGATGCAGACACTGACAGAGTAGAAGTGTGAAAGCAAGTAAGTTGATCATCAATTCAAACATATATTTTGGTGACTAGCCTGTTTCACATGTAGGACAGATGAAGGGTAAAGGAATGCCCTTCTATGTTTTTTTCCAGTTCTGTGCTCACTTTAAGCTTGTGATGACTATAAATAAAACTTTCAGTATTCTAAGTACATAATTGTTTTGGGTAAATGACAATTATTATAAGGGGAAAAGTCCATGTCACAGAATACCAAATGAATATCCTTTGAGAACATGGATGAAGAGATTTTTAACAGAGTTTCACAGAATCATGGAATCAATCCAGTTTGTATTGGAAGGGACCTTAAAGGTCATCTTCAACTAGATCATGTTGTTCAGAGCCCTGTCCAACCTGGCCTTCCATGTTTCCAGGGGTGTGACATCCATAACTTTTCTGGGCAACCTGTGGCAGTGTGTCACCCCTCTCATTGTTTAAAAATATCTTCTTCCATCTAACCTTACTCTACTCTCCCTTAGGATAAAACCATTACCCCTTGTCCTATTGCAACAGGGTCTGACCCCACATTCCTGTTTGTACAACTGTATTGATTTATTTATTGTCAAAGCATCAGTTACCTTCAAGCAAGTTCTGCCAAGTAAGGCAATCATCTTGCTACTGCCCCAAAATCACCCAGAAGAAACTTTTGGTTTGCTATGTTAAAAGTAAAGTTAAATAACCATTCTAACATTTCTGCAATATATATTTAATGAGAGAAACCAGAAGGTTTTATACCCTAGAAATTAAATCTTCAGATCATTCAAAAGTGAGGAAAAATACTAATACACTTTATCACCTGGAATACATATCTATACGCTCAACTCAGGTTGTGTCTTTTCTATCTATAAGATGCTTCTGCTGTAATATGTGCCATGTACCATTTGATATATAATATCAAAATCTGGGATAAGAGCCAAAGTTGGTTGGAGACATTGGAGGCTTCACATTTTCCTTCACTGAACTCTTGGGCCATGGCCTGAAGCACAAGCAGTTCAGGGTTTTTGGTGGTCAACCTTTTTGTGTTTATTTTAGCCCACTATTATACATCCAGAAAGCCAAAACTTGAAAGGTCTGTTCAAGCACAAAGTGGTTGATCATATTTTACAGACTCAGTAACAGGTATGCAGGGAAGGCTGGCTATTTATTCTCACCAGGCTCATTAACATCTGGAGCTAGGAAGAAATTTTGCTGTGCAGCCATACAATTACACAGTTTATTGTCACCGACATCAGTTCTCACCTCCTCCAAAATTACCATCAGCTACAGGTTTCCCGGTTTGGTGAACCAAAACAGCTCAACTTTTTTCATCTAGTGAAACCTGAAAGGGATGCACTAATGCAGCTTCCTTTTCAGCATCTGAAAATGTGAATGACAGAAGCACTTTTCTGGATTAGTGTGTTCAACCAAGATAATAACATTTTTGTTTTATCTAGATCAATGTTCAAAATAAGTTACCACATGCAGACTGGCTAGGTAAAAATGTCTCAACACCTCTTTTCTGAAAACTTTTCATGTGGGTGGTTCAATTCCATGACTATTTAAGAATACACAGATGTCAAGGATGGAGACAACTGCAAAATAATTACAGGTATATATTGGAAATTTGCCTTTCCTTGCAGATTAATTTATGACATTGGACTGCTGCTGAGAAATAGGAGAGTGAACCTGAAATCACAGGGAAGAATTATGCTTTTAAAGGTGTTTCTGCCAGAAATAAAATAAATCAAACTAAACAAATATGGAAAGATGTTCAATAAACATGAAATTGAAAAGAGGAAAGATAGCACGTTATCCACTGCTGTATCAGCTGACACTCAGGAAGCTGGTGGGTTTTACTGAATATACACTGCTTTGGAAAAATGTATATCCATTTGCATTATAAAAGCCCATTTACAAATGTACTTTGGGTTTAAAATCCCATATGTTGGCTGCCTTACTAATATTGGTTCAAGCAAATTACGGCTTGGCTTCACTAAATGCACATATCTATTTCAGTTAGAGTGTTCTAACTTGGCAATGGATACTGTATTATTTATTCTGTGGCATAGATCAGGTTATATAAAATTAATGGCTGAACTTCATTCATATGGACTGAATTAAAATGCATTGGTCAGAATGGAAATGAAGAGGAGAGAAAAAAAAGAGACCTGGGTTTGATTATATTTATGTCTGTTCCAGTATCAGCACAGCACAGTGATGAACAAGTGCTGGCTGCAGTTAATACATATTAATTCCAAAAAAAAAAAAAAGCACTGGCACAGTTTTTGCTCATGGAGTTTTTAATTTACAACATATTGGCTTTTGCAGGTACCAATTTAATTTGAATTTGTTTTAAAATGTCCAGAAATATTTATGGATTTTAAATATCACTGGTTTGCTTTGCTTTTAAGTATGCAAGTTTCAGGCAAATATTCTGGGTGCCCTAGAATATCCTGTATACTGCTTCTGTCCACAGAAAACATCCATATGTTATCTTATTCAGAAACCTTCTGCACTACTCCACTAACCAGATCTGTCCAGTATTGACACTCTTTTCCTACAGACACCCCAATCCATCCTATCCTTACCACCACAGCAGAGAGTTTGCCAATCAGTCAGGGCTCTGGAGGGTTTGAGGACAGACAGGAATGTCTACAGAAATCAGTTGTGTCATTGATAAATGTTCGCCCCTTCCTATGGCATGTCATGGACAGGGATCAGTTATAGCACAGCTGTGTAGGGTCTGGGATTTACCGCGAATATTTGGAGCGACACTGTAGTTGTTAGAGATTGTTACCAGCAACTGTGCTGCAAAGCATGGGGCTTGACATCCATCCTTCCAAGGATCCAAAATGTACACTATGCCTGCACCCCTACAGGGTGCAGTAGAGCTGAGATTCTGCTGTCTTCCCTCAGATGGTGCAAGACCATAACATGGTCATGTCTCACACCTTCTCATAACTATTCTCTGCCCCTTTCTTTCCAGACTACATCTGTGTACATTTCCATTTGGGCCCTGTTTTCAGCTTCATTCTGTCCAACCCCCCTGTGAAGATTATGAGATATCATGACCAAGAACGACAAACATATGAGCATATTTTTACCTTTAAATCACCTCATTCAAATACTGCCATTCCCGGAATACACTCAAGTTGTTTAGTCTGTTGGCTTCACAGCTAAAGAACAACTCAACAATTGAAGAACAATTTGTTTTGGCCAGAGCTGAGAAAAGTAGATGCAATGCTTCCTTTTCAGTGGTATTCCCACTCCATTCAAGGTTACTGCTGCAATTCACATGTCTAAAGAGAAGGTGCTTCCTCATCCTCCCAATGTGCACTGTGGGCACCCAAAACATCTCAAACTCAACCAGGGTACAACTGCCCTTTATTTTGTGACCTCTGGCTGCACCTTCAAAGAGTAACACACATGCTTACCTAGCCCCACACCTCCTGGCTCTTGTGGCTGTATCAAACAGAGACAGGCAAGTGCCGGCCAAGCTTAAAGAAACAAAACAAAACGAAACAAAACAAAGGAAAACACACCCTCCAACTGATGGAAAGCGCAGTAGTCCATCTGCTGAACAAGCAACTGATGGAAGTCATCTAATGTTTGAGCTGATGCTGATGACTTATTACATGAAATCGAGAATTTTCTCCTCAGTTTCCAAAGATTCCATTTTGCTTTATTTGTGTTATCGGAGAGATCACACAGGGGAGCTCCAGTCCTCACGAAAGGGCAGAAGGAAACTCGTGAAAGTAGGAGAGAGAGGTTTCTTGGAAACTGGTCCACACTGTGATAGCTGCTTCTGGAACACATCAGAGCAGCTGTAAACCTCAGCACTTTCAGAACAAAATGTAAAACATTCTTCCATTGACCTCGCTTTCCCACAATAACACCACATAAAATAACAGAGAAAGGGAAAAAAAATACGGAGAGCTTTATGAGTGCACTTTAATAAATCAATAGGGAGTTTAGATACCACAGTGGTAGCTGCTGTATAAATACCCAGACAGGAAGATCCTGTCCTGGAAAATTAGAATAGGCAATTCCTGAACCTATTACTGTCCAGTTTCACTTGAAGTAGGAGAAAGTCGGTATTATTTTTTCCCCACTGGTAGAAAAAAACCTGGTGTCTGACTGGTATAAATAAACATATCTCTGTGTCACTGGTCCTACTATAGCACCCAAGGTATTGCCTCTGTGATCCAGACAAGAGAAGAACCAGCACTTGTTTGCATATCCAATTATAAACAGATACAGAAAGAGAACAGCAGAGTGGAAATTATCTTTTATGTCTACATGTACGTAAAGAGAACAGAGGAATGAAAACAAGTGGTGTGAAAGATAGTCATGTATTACTTCCAAGTTTCACTGAAACACTCAGAGATATTTTACACTCTTGAAATTTTCCTTCTTTCACTGATGATTTTAACACGTCACCATGTTATTTTTCACTATACTCTTCCTAGAGAATACTATGTATATAGGTATATTAACTGGTTATGGGCCAAGACCTAAGGACTGACCATCACATAAGGTCTACAATACCCAGCACAGCAAGCACACTGCATTTTATCATGGCACGATGCCCTCCTTTAACTTTGCAAAGGAGAGGTGAAATGGATGCCATTTACATATGCAGACTCAGAAAAAATTAGCCCTTCCCTCAAAAGAGGAGCAGGGATTCCAAGGAAGCAATATTTTAAGGAAAACAACTGAAGAGAGGGAAATGCTGAATGTGAAACATGGAGCGTGTGGAGTAGATCGAGGTTACAAACAAGCAGGGCAGAATGTTATTGGAAGGTCAAAAGCCAATTAAGAGCATGATGGATCAAGGACCAGGTTTCTTGCAACAAAGTGGGTGATAATGTCAGGAAAGCACTGGAAAATAGAAGAGCAATAATAGTTTGTGTCTGGGAAAGGAAGCTGTGAAGAATTGAATGTAATTGAAAGTACAGATAGAGCTGCAATGGATGAAAGGGGGAAAGAGAAATGAAAATTAGAGAGAAGACCTCTAGGAATGGATTACCCAAAGTCCATCTTTGCAGACAGAAAGATGAAAGAACTGAAAAAACTAGTCTGGGCCTTAATTGCCACTGTCATAGCTAATGAATTATTAACAAGTAAATTATGAAATTGAGTAAATTCTTTCTCTGTCTTAGCCAGCTCACATCTCTGACAGGCACCAGTGAAATGCAGAGCTCTTTTTACAATTCCTTTCCCTTCCCTTATGCAATGGCCGACAGCATACTGGCTGATGGTTTCCTTTAGAGTGATCAGAGCTTCCCTCATGGCTCTTTTTGGGTGGAATTGTTCCACAATAAGCCTCCACATTATGAAGGGTTCTTGACAAACATGACATGATGACATCTCCACAACAATTGCTCCAGCACTTCCATGGCCCATCCCAAACTTAAAGGTTGTCATCGTTACCATGAATTTATTTGAAACCAGTGTCCTAATCCAAGCTTAATGATGTCAAGAACTGTGTGAGACCCACAGACCACAATGCTGAATTTTTTTCTTATGAAGAGAAAGTCTTATCCAGATTATTCTGGAGCAAGGAAGAGACAGGTAGCTTTTCAAACTTGCATCATGAGTTCATCTACAATTGACAAAAAAGACAAAAGATTACAATACATTTGAAATACAACCAGACATAACATTTTTCTAGCCTTGGCTACGGGCATTGCATGGCCCTCTGTCTTTTGAATGATGCTTCTACTTCATTTTCCAACCATTTCCTCATACCTCAAAGAAGAAACATAAATGGCTTTGAGGATAGAAGAGGTGAGGGAACAACAGTTTCCTTCTCCCTCAGTTCTACTGCACAGTGAATAGACCAGTCTTGGGCACATGATGTGATAAATCCTAAGACTGAGAAATCTTGTCCCATACCCTATATCTCCAGATATAATTTGGTTATTGGTCTTGCAGGACATTAGGAAATGGATAATTATTTTTATTTTCCTAAATAGAGAAGAAGAAAATAAAAAGGAAAAAAACCCACATAATTCCTCCATCACGATCTCATTAGAAATTAAAAAAAAAAAAAGTAACTGTTTAACCTAAACACAGAAAATATTCAGCCAAAATGAACATCTTCTGTCTACAGTTAATTTTGTCATTTTAATCAGAACCTCTTTTCATTGGTGAGTTTTTTTAACAAACTAAGTCATAACTATTTTTGGCTTAGCTGTAGGCCTGTATGTCCCTGCTGCCATAACCCTGGTATAGACAAAGGAGATGCATGCACAGATGCCATTTAACTGGTCCTTGGGGTGACACAGGCAGAGAAGAGAATTCTGCAGCAGCTTCTACACAAAAGCAACCTGAACAGACAACAAAAACAGGTACACAGCCAGATTTAGAGAACATGTGAAACCTGGGGATCTTCTGGTGGATGTAAAAACATGGGCATAACTGACCCGGAGTAAGATCAGTACTCGTGGATCAGCAGCCACCAAAGGGAGGGATCAGAGGATCTGCTGCTGCGTGTTTATCCTGCTGGGATCTGTGGCAGCTCACAAATACTGTGTGTTTTCTTCAAAAGGGGAGAACACACCCTGAAGCAGCCACTATCTGGTGATGCTGACCAGAAACAACGCATTGCTCTTGTCAGCTCCAACTGTTTTGTATTTTGCTTCTCTCTTTGCTGGTTTTGCAAGCAGCTGTTTGCTCTCCTCCCTGGTGTAAATCAGGAGTAGCTTCAGTCAACAGAGTTTCATTTCTCTGTCCATCATGTGGTGAAGATCTAATACATTCTTCCTCCTGGGAAAGCAAAATGCGGCCAAGGGCATACGTTGGCCTTGTTTTCCTTGCTCTTACACCAGTGTGTGACTGTTAACATAAGAGAATTATTTTTTTTATGAGTAGCAATGCCCATGTAGATTAAAATAAGGAAGAACCAGTCCTATATGGTACACCTTTTATGTAAGAATGTGAATGTAATGCAAGAAATAGAGTGGGCAGACATGTATTAAGGAGACCAGGATCTAGGAATATTCTTGGGTATCAAAAAAGACTACAGATATTGACCACAGTTATGGTCATTGGCTTTTGCTGGGACTGAGTTAGAATTCTCTGCTCAAGGCCAAGCAGAGCTGACTGAGTTCTCAGGCCCCCCTGAAAATAGGATGGTCACTGGGATCTCATTACAGCCACCTTAAGTGCCTACATCTGCAGCCCAGGTAGAGCTTTCTCAGAAAACTGAAAGTAAACTGCAGTTTTGATGTGACT
The DNA here is from genome assembly GCF_001604755.1 of Lepidothrix coronata. NCBI lineage: Eukaryota > Metazoa > Chordata > Aves > Passeriformes > Pipridae > Lepidothrix > Lepidothrix coronata. Next base: position 2,951,777 of record NW_016690257.1, on the reverse strand, counting down.
GTAATGCTGTATTAAACACTTCTACATACTTTTTACAACGTAAAAGTATTGGAAGGCTTGAAAAATTTGAAGTTTGAAATTCATTCACACTTAACCTTATTTCATGTCAAGATATCAAGTCCACCCTGACCTTTATCAGTTGAAAAACAACACAACTTCAGAAATTTTTCAGGGGCAACCAATTCCTGTCCAGTTTTAACACTCATTTACAGTTGTGTGAGACATGTTATCTCATGCATTAGCAAGTATATACAAATAAACAACTAATGGTAAGTCCATGGGATGAAAAGGCAACTGTTGACAAACTCAGCCAATTTTTTTCTATCCCTCCCTATTTAAGGGCAACAGAAGTCATGGAATCATAGGATCATGGAATCATTTGTGTTGGAATAGACCTCTAATACCATCAGATGTGATGAGACATAAAAGCTGCTCCTGCAGCTTACTCCTCGGATATGTTGTCACAGTCTGAGGGATGCAGAAAACTTCTCATCTTAGGAGCAGTTAAGAGATAAAGAAACAAGTAGTAGGAGCACATAATTTATTTTTGCAATGGGGAGAATCTAGCAGATGGTTTCCCCATGGGCCACACTGTGCCCGCTGTTCTTCACAGTATCCACACGTCATTTGAAAAGGGAACAACACTTGCAGGTGCTAAAAATTGTACAGGTCAGTCAAATCTAATACTGACTGCAAAGAGCCACAGGATTATCCTGCAGTGCTGTCTAACTGGGTAATAAAATGGCTGAGAAAATTTAATTTCTACAAATGTACAGTAAACGTACATGTGGAAAAATAACCCTGAGTATGCATATTCCATGACGGCTCCAAATAAGATTTGTGTTGCTGTATTTCATTCATGTATTCTGAATGGAATATGCTACCACATCGAGTTGAAAAGGATATAGTAGAACTAGACAAGGCAGAGAGAAGGTGAAAAACACAATCAAAGGTATAAAACACCCACTAGAAAATGAAAATAAACTGTTATGGTGAATATAACAGAGATCTACGGAATCAGGAGTGGTGTGAAGAAAGAAAGGAGTGGAAATAATACATTTTTTCACAATACGATATCTTGAAGACTCCCAAGAAAATGGTCAGATAGGCAATTTAAAAGGTGGAGTGTTTTTCTTTTTGTTTCTTTTGTTTTGTTTTTTGTTTCATTAGTTTGTTTTTCTTGGTTTTATTTTGACTTTGTTTCTTTTTTTCTATGCTGCACGTTGAACTGTGAAGCTCTGTCACAGAATTTTCCAGAAGTAAAAAATTATCCGTAGGTTCAGAGAAGAGATTAGATATCCATGGAAGTCCACAGATCAGCAGCTGTTCAACGCAGCAGCCAATCTGTAGTCTCCAGTTTATCATTCCCAATAATACTCACTACTGGAAAGTTGTCCCAGGAGATCACAACGACCTTTTCACACACCTCAGACTTTTCTTACACTCTTCTGGGCATCTGCTGTAGGTACTGTGGAAACAACATCCCAATAAATATCTTCCCTGACCCAGTATCTTACATCTCCATTCTGTGGGGTAAAAAACCCACAAAAATCCCTGACTAGATTAGTAAAATTAATATATTAATTTAATCTAGGTCCTGCTGATTCGCCTCTCACAGAAGTCATCTGGACCTACAAAAATCCTGTGACCAATTGTAAATATAAGTTGCATAAATGATCATATTCATTTGCATACAGTTACTTCCCTTGCTTCCTTCCCTCAGGGACTGACAATCTGTTCCCACTGCAGTGAGTTTGGGATTGTTTTACACCTCTGAATTATATGATTTCACTTCCCTTCTCTCTTATTTATCTCTTACATGGTATCATACTCCTTTTCAGGCTGAGCTGAGTCCCCACCTTACCATAGTTCTGCCTTGCCTTATGTCTCTTCAGTCTTTCCAAGAAAATTCACTATTCTTTTTGATGGATATTTGAGTAGTTCCTACAATGTGCAATCACATCAACAGAAAAGATTAAGAACTCTTTATCCCCTTGATAAACATTAAGTTTGCTCTAACTTAAAACTGTAAAATACTTACAGACAATGTGAGAAATTGTTTGGTGTAAGGAAAATATCCTCTTACTTATTGTACCCCTTCATTTTTTAAATTGTGCTAAAATGACCTAAATTGTAACTTTCAGGAAAATGAGATTGGCAGGCACTTTAGGTAATTTAAGTCACCTCTCTCCCTCAAAAATCAAACTTCCCAATTCAAGCAGAAAAAACTTGCAAACCAGACCCTGTATTTTATTTCCTTTTAGTCAGAAAATTTTAAACAGAAAAACACTTTCTGGACCACTTAGCCTTTTTTTTTTCTCCCCCAGTATTTAACTCAACTCTCAAATGAAACAAAAAAAAAGAATATTTTTATTATGAACAAACAGACCTTTAGTGATCTGTTTTTCACTATCTATAGATGGCTGAGGAAGATCAGAAAACAGATCTGTCTTTTTTCTGTCAAGATATGTCTATTCTTTCGTCTGTGATTGCTGCTGTCTTCTGCTCAGTGTGATTTTAGATCTGCAATACCAAGACTATAAAGGATGTCCCAAAAATCTGATGAAATCCCATAAAATATGAATTTCAGACCAAAAACTCTAAGATTAAATCTGCCTGTGCTTTCTTGCTCCACAGCACTATCAGGGAGGATTCACCAAGATATAGGGATACCAAACCTCATCTAAAGATTAAAACATCTTGTCAGAGAAGACTGCTCTGCATCACTGCAGCTATTTCCTGGTCATCAAACACTCATCATAGAGGAGGTGAAGTTGTCTGTAGGGGTGAATACAATTAATTCCTTCATCCATAGGAATACAACTTTTCTGGCCCCTTTCCTAATGTGAGAAGATTGTGTAGTTCACGTGACTTTCATATACTGCTAAAATTTGTCTGGGGGACATTATGTGAGGCTGTGATTGAGGGATGAGCTTTTATTAAGTGATTGGTTTGGTGTTCTCATCCATTGCCTCCCAGTGATACCAGATGTGGGGCTGTTGGGCTGATTTTTCATTGTTTCAGGGCATGTGCAAATGTCCCCTGTGTGAGATATTCCTCTGTGAATAACCCATCTCACGGAGCACACGTCCAGAACAGTTCCCTCCACCACGCCGTGCAGGTATTCAAACACCAGCACTGAGATGTGCACTGGGGTGCCTGGTAAAAAACGTGCTAGAACAGAACAAAGCAGGATCCAGTTCACAGGCAGCACAAGTGAGGTACGAAGCCACTGGTCACACAGGTCTGTGCAAATGTGCGGAGCAAATCCGATTTGGCTAATGGCCAGATGTATATTTTAACCACCAGGCAACCCTTTCTCTCCCATTAGAGGGTACAGTCATCACCTATGCAAAGCTAGAGTATCACTGAAGAGAGACCAGCTGAGCTTCCCTTCTGTTTCCTCGAGATGTGTGATGCTGTGAAAATACCACAGGCAGTGTGAGCTGGAGCACGAGCGCAGCTGTGGATGGAAGCACTGCATTTGTGCCGTCGCATAAAGAGGAAACCGACAATGACAAATGGGCTCACTCTGCGCAGACCACTGTGGCAGAGGGAGAGAATATCAAAATGTGGTAGCGCTCTGGGAGAGCATGGTCAAAATGGGACAAAATGTCTGGTCAGGTACAGTACCAGCCCTGTGAACCGCAGGCTCGTTTTCGGGTCATCTCCAAGCTGTGCTGCATATCTTCCACGGGGCGTTATTAGTTCATGATAATCACACTCTCTGCAGTTCCTTTACTGCTATTATAAAAATGCTTTTATGTTGGGTAGATGTGTTATTTATTACGTGCTAGGAGGAAATGAAGTTGGTAGTTCTGAATGTTGAACAGCAGTTGAAGCTGAGCTGCACAGTTCCCAGTCTCAAAGAACTCTGTCTCCTGTTTCATAATAATAATAGTGATTTATCCCCTGTGCTATTAAGCTATTTGAATGACTCCATGCAGATCTTGGGGCCAGCATTTTATTCCTGTCATCTAAGCTGAAGCTGTAATAGCAAGGACTGACTTTCTCTTTTCTTTTTCTTTTTCTTTTTCTTTTTTCTTTTCTTTTTTTCTTTTTCTTTTTCTTTTTCTTTTTCTTTTTCTTTTCTCTCTCTTTCTTTCTTTCTTTCTCTCTATCTTTCTCTCTCTTCTTTTTTCACCTTTTTTCTCTACCTTTCTTTTCCTGTCTTCCTTCCTTCCTCTCTTCCTTCCTTCCACCTCTCTCACTACTCCTCCTATGTTAAATGATGCAATACATCCTATTATATCCCATGGTTGCATGAAACAATTTCCATATTTGCACTTCAATGAAACCAGTTGAGGTGTTTTACTGCCCACAGCCACACTGCTTGGAATTGTTCCCAATCCTTTGTATGCCTGTGAAGGACCACACTGGTGTTATCCTGCCTATCGTTTGATCTCAACTCTTTTTTTCTCTATTCTGGATGTATGTTTAACTAAAAAAATACAAAATAACAAAGGAAGCATATTTCTAGAGCATTTCTATGAAAAATTTTAGGCAATTTGCAGAACTCTGAAATCTTCCTGAAAGTTATCAGACTTCAGTTACTTAAATGTTGCTTTATCTGCCCCAGCAATTTATTACACCTAAAGAAAGATTGTATTTTAAACCTCCTTCAAGGAAATGTCCATTGTTAGGCAGATGGTACAGCTCAATATTTATTGGCTCATAATCCTGTGCTGGGGATCATTTTGGAGTTATCAGTATACACTAAATGAAAATTTATTTTAAACTTCATTTAAAGTTTAAAAATTCTATTTTAAGATAATAAAATAATTTTATGCAAATCGTGTTGATTTAATTCATATTTCTGGCAGGCCACTGATGCATATTCAGTGAGATGGGACTTCATCCTCCATGACAGGGAATTATTTCAGACCAAGCTTTTTGAATTCCCATGGTTCCACAGGTTTTCTTGAGTATTGAAAGTCTTGGATGGGATCGATATATCCAAACACAAAATTAGAAGTTGAAGACAAGACTGCAGCTTTTATTTATTAGTGAAATATCCTGAGTCTATACTTCCAAATTTTCACTGAAAAAGTAAAACAAAGATGATTAAATAATAATAATAAATAATAATAACAACAACAACATCCCTTGAATATTATTATTAGACTCATATTAAGTATTCTCTACTATTTTATTCTGAAGTGTCCATAGATAAGTCATATTGAAACTAAGAAAATATCAATAGGCAGATTAATAAATAATTAAAACTTTACCCCAGAGTCAAACTGATCACTGTTAGCAGTGGTAACAACTAAATTTGTGTGGCATTTTCTGCAACGTTATTCTTTTCTGTTTTTTTCCAAAAGAAGATGACACTGATGAATACTATAAATACCTTAAGATTTTACAGGAGGTTTTTTAATTAATTTTTCTTAAACTGAAGAGGGTAAGCAAGCCTGGACAGGTCACTGTGTCCATGTTTTCCAATGGCTGAAAAGAAGTTCCTGCTTCAACACTCACCCATTTCTAAATCTTTAAAGATATATTAAACAGCAATACAAAAACAACGACCAAAGAAAACCTTGAAATAAAATAAAAATAAGACTGTTTTTCTCCTCATTCATCATGTAAAAAACCTGTGTTCACATTTAAGTATCAATCAATCCCATGTACATACATGGGCTTCAGCCCATCCTAACTTCAGAAGAAGAATTCAGTTCACTGGTCACAGGTCTAAACAAATCAGTATCTATGTACATAAATAATTTCACTTTTCATTAAGTATAGGTTCCATTTTGTTACCTAGACTCTATGAAGGATCTCACAGTGATGACTGGAGATGGGAAGTGGGGCAGTTTCCCCTTTTGTAAAGACTATTTTCTCCATAGCAGAGGGATAGAGATTACCTCATTCTTTCAATGTATGTGCCACCAACTGTGCAATGAAATTCCTTAAATTATGATGAAATTGCTCATTTCCTGAAGTGAACACAACAAACTAACAGGCACAGTAATTTTTAGTAGATTTGGATTCAATTCAATTTTCCAGATGTTCGCCTGTAATCAGCCTAGGAGCTCAAATCTCAGAACGGTGCTATTCACACAACAGCTGTTGCAAATTTTTCTTTTGAATCACACCAATCTAAGAGTGGATTTGTTTACAGGCAGCCTCAGTGTTACATGAGGAACTGACTGATTACATATAAAAAAAGAAGTCTCCAAAGTGTTCTCCTGACCATTTATGCAGTTTCGTTTTTATTATATTATAGTTCCATTTTAAAGTAATTTCTCTCATGAATTAGTAAATTTAGTTTTCGTCATCAGTCGGTGAATTTTGTCATTGAATTTAATTTTTAAAAAAAGCCTTATTTTTGAGTTAACTTCCTAACAGGGATGTATTGAAAGGAAATAGCAGAGTAGTCAATGAAGCTGCATTTGGAGTCCATTTTCATCAGCATTTGCATCAGCTATCCTGCTTCTAAGAGTGTAAATAACAGAACTCAGTCCAGCAAAGATTAGTATAACCTGACCACACACAGTTCACACCTTAAATTATCACCCTATACAGAACTCTGTATCCTTTATTGGATATACAGAAAAAAGAGAGAGAAAAAATATCCAGGTCTTCTCTTGATAATTTACTCCAGTGGCCAGCAATTCTATCTGCATCCTACCTTGTATTTGGCTTCTGGTATATTGTAAATGCAGGGTTTTTTTCTTGTGCCTGGGTTACTGAAGTGGCCATCTAACCTTCCCTAGTTCACCCACTTCCTGCAGCTGAAGAACAACACGATTTATGGTTGTTTATGATTATGCACACAATTTATGTCTAACTTTCATTGCCTAAGAGTGGTTCATCTTAGCTCTATCTGTAGTCAATGTAGAGAAAAGTAGGATGGCTTTTCTTGAATTTAAATCTACCCCCTGGTTCCTTGGATTCATCTGCATCTGTGCCCTGGACATATTAGGTGAAAACCTCAGCTTAAACTATCATCAGACAGCTACGTCTGGAGCAGGTTATTTCCACTTGGGTTTGTATGACCAAAACTTACATCTTCTACCTCTTTAATTCCTGCCCTAGCCAGAAAAGATCACACCCAGATTTCTAAATCCAGTCTTTCATGTATGGGGAGAGATACAACCTGAAAGCAACCTGTAGGAATTCTCCCATGCTGAGAAAATAGTTGAGAGAGGATATTTGAAGGTAGCTTGTAAAAAAAAAAAAAAAAAAAAAGGAGGTAAAACTCATTTTACGTGGGCAAATAGTGATAATACAAGGGGAAATAGTTTTAAACTAAAATAGGAGAGGTTTGAATTAGATGTAAGGAAGTTCTTGGCTGTGAGGATGGTGAGTCCCTGGCACAGGTTACCCAGAGAAGCTGTGGCTGCCCCTTCCCTGGAATTGTTCAAGGCCAGGTTGGATGGGGCTTGGAGCAACCTGGGATAGCAGAAGATGCCCCTGCCCATGGCAGGGGGTGGAACAAGACAAAGTTTAAAGCCCCTTACAACCTGAATAATTCTGTGATTCTATGAAATATCACGCATGGAAATATGGAGATGACTGTAGTTGAGGAATGGACTTGATTGGGACCAAGCTCTCATTTACAGGCATCTCACCACTGAAAATTTAAAATGAAAAGGTTAACTAAATGTCTAGCTAAATGTAAGCTTTTTTGTGTATGGTAGAGCAATGCGAAGTTTTTGGATATACAAGGAAAATGTCACTGTTTATGAAGTAATCCAAGCAATTTTCCATGCAAATTCACTACTTGTTAGGTACAAAATCTTTGTACTAGGTAATAAAGATGATTTAGTGTCAAGTGTTCTTATATGAGATTAATGAAGCTAAGCTGCACTTTTTCAAGCTGCCTGCAAAGATGGTGTTTGACAACATGGTGTGTCTGGTGATATTCTAATGCAAGTGTCATACTGATTGATAGACAAAAGTAATTTAACTAGAATTTGAAGTGCAGAACCAGGGAGTTTATTGGAAAGGGTTATATACAGAGAGAAAAGCTCAAGCGACCTGAATTATACAGTATCTTTAATTCATCATGCTCCCAAGCCAAAGGTATAGGGAATATGGTAGAGAATTATTCAGGTTTTTTTAAAGTCCTTAATGTTTCTACTGCTAGAACACTGTGCAACGTGTTAACAAAGAAGGTTAAATTTTACTGTATGGGTTTTGCTGTTGCTTCTTCTAATATATTTCCAAGTTTTCACGTGACTGTTCAGAAGGATGAATTAAAGAGGGTATTTAATTGACCCATTCCATCTATTTATACAACACCACTTTTTTCCTTATGTTTCAAAGCAGTGAGCACTGTCTTTTCCTAATAGATCTAAACAGAATAATGCCTTTTCCTAAAAGTTAGTGGGACTTTGGTTTGTTTGTTGGTTTTTTTTTTCCCCAGGACATTTTCCTGTTTGACAAGTTGTGTTATGAAAAGGCTTACTTGTTGCCCATTTCCTTCTTCTATGAGGAACTACCTACTCTTTTCTAGACCATTTTTTGTTCTATCCTTCAGACTCACTGTTGATATCAACAGCAATGTTCTGTTCTGTAATATCAGAGCCACTGAAATTTGCTAAAGGAGAAAGACTTTCTGCTTTTTCAGTGGATGCTCCTGAATAATTCTCCCTCGTAGGATCATGCATACAAACATGCCACATGCACATTCATACATGTTTAACTGAGAAAACTTTGCATAATTAATCTGCGGCAGGTAGTAGCATTCCTCAGTGTCCTCACAAAGGGATTGAGACTAGAGAAGAATTATATTTCAATTAAATAAACCTGATTAATTTTCACATGGAGAAGTTTTCACCACTGAGGATTTTGGTTGCAGTTGTTATTGTTTTAATTTTTAAAACACTCACGTGCATAGAAATAGCTGGGGTCTACTTTAAGAAGCACTGGAGTAATTAAATGAGACTAACTTGATGAATGTTACCATGTGCATCCTGATTGCTGTGTACTGAAGTTCTGTCTTCTTTTAATAACCTGGTGAGATAAAGCGATTTTAAACTGAGTATGATGCATTCAATTCATCAGGTAGTAACTGGAGAAATCCGAACTCATCCAACAGACAAAGAAAACTGTATGGCTTGTGCAATTCATGTGTTGAACACACATCACACTCCCTTCATTCAAGAAAAGTTGTCTGGACACATCATCAGTGTCCAGCTTAGTTCCATTCAGATGTGATATGGATGACACACGTACCCAGTTGTGGTTACTGCTGAACATTAATTACAGCAGCTGGGATGTGCCCATGCCTAGCAAGAACAGAGAAGACTTCTGTCTTCTGCTCTTTTTCCTCCTTTACCCCCTCTTCTCTTAACCCCTTCTTTCCTCTACTAAATCTCTTCTTACATTACCATCACCAGTTTTCCTTACTTTTTCTTATGTTTTAAGTTAATCAAATTCTCTTTTTCCTCCGTATGCTCTACCAGGCAATATCCTTCCTAAAGAATGTTCCCATATTTTTTTTTTTACTTCCTTGCATCCCAACCCTGCAGCTTTTCTTCTCATCCCATATTCTGACCTTGTTCACAGCCCCACTGCCTGCCTTGTACTTGTTTGGTTTTGTTGGCTTTTTTCTTTTTTTCTTCTGCAGAATGACCATTCCAGTAAAAACAAACAAAGTATTACTTTCACAATTTATATGTTTCTCAGTTAATTAATATAGCTAAGTACAGAAGAGTGTGATTACAGTAAGTGTCTTCCCTTCTGTTTGATTGCTGGCAATAAATGGAGCTTCCAAATTAATCGAACACTTCCCTGGAAGTATTCAAAAAACATGTAGATGTGGCAACTGGGGACGTGGTTTAGTGGTGGGGATGGCAGTGCTGGGTTAATGATTGAAGGTCAATAATCTTGGAGGGCTTTTCTTACTTACGAGATCCCATGATTCTATAAATTTTTTACTAAATAAACCTGTATTAATAATTTTTAATTGAGATTCAAGGTGCTTTAGCTGAAAGATTTTGGATTTGGAAGGCTTTTGCTGTATCTCATGTATTGCTTCTCTCAGACACAGGGCAAACACTTGGTGGAGAGACACAAAAAGAGGAATCCTACTTTCTGGTATTCTCTGCTAGTCTGTTAAAAATACCCTGAAGCCCTGAAGGGTCTTTGTCTGTAAGTTTCCAATCATGAAGTCAAGTCATAAACTAAGCAGGAAGAAATTCTTGCCTATGAGGGTGGTGAGTCCCTGGCACAGGTTGCCCAGAGAAGCTGTGGATACTCCATCCCTGGAAGTGTCCAAGGCCAGGTTGGATGGGGCTTGGAGCAACCTGGTCTAGTGTAAGGTGTCCCTGCCCATGGTAGGGGAGGGAAATGAGACTGTCTCTAAGGTCTCCAACCCAAACAATTCTATGATTCTCCAATTCTGTGGCATAAACTCACTGAGGCTGCAAGTCCTGGACAGTTCCCTCAATGTCTAAAACTCAATTTGAGTCACGTCCAAAATCCAAATAGCCAAAATTCACCTCAGAATAGTAGCCTTGTTAGCTCTGGTGTACCCTCATTTAAGATGACTTGTATTAGATGCACAAAATGGTTGTTTAGTCCATATGGTTGATATATGCAGTTACCAGCAACAGCAGCAACCGAGTGGTTAGTGGGTGTAATTTAAGGGCTGAACTGAAAAATCTCTGTCATGAATGAAAAATAAACTCTTATGGATCTCAGCAGGTTTCAGGGGGTTTTTTAAAATCAAATTAATATCCTGTTCATTTATTAAAAAAGGTGGCAAGATTTTCAGGGTTCCTCAGTGCATAAGATCACTTGAAAATCAGACAGGGTGGACATATTTAACGAGCAGTTCAAAATTTCAGTCTCCCTCTCTTCCTTGAATAACCATTAAATAATTCAATCCCTCAGTCTCCTCTTGCGAAATAGGGATAGCAGCACTTCCCTTACTAAGTAGGGAGAATGAAGTTCATAGAATAAATATTATTTTTTAAATGTTAATGAGGGTTAGGTAGGCATTTTGAGTCAGCCAAAACACTGTCCCCAGTTATAAGGTCTGACCCTACATCCTTAACTGATATCAACTTTTTTTCAGGGGTTTTTTTCCTACAGGAGCAGAAATGACCACCAGAAATGCTTTAGAAAACTTATGATTTTTGAAGCTAGTGACAAAAAATAGAAATTAATCATAATGGTGTTCCAGAAAAGCCTTTTTTTTTTTATAGGAGTGTCTTTCATGAGAGCTCAGAGGAAAGGGGAGACATGCATAATATATTTCTCAGTATTAATAACTGCTTCTTCTGCTTGCACATAACAAAAGAGATTTTAATCACCATGGCTATCTCTCTCTTTGAAATGAACATCTCTTATTAATCTCTAGGCAAAATTGAAGCAAACTAAGGTAAAATCTAGAATATAAAAGTGCCATCACAACTATTATTGAAAACAACATGGAACTTTGTTGAAACTATCATATTAAAGTATCCAGTTGTTTATTTCTTTTTCTGCGGGAGCTCCTTATTTTCTGTCTTAAATAGTATTTCCCTAAATAAAACTGCGCAGTACAAAGTGCCATTATGATTTTCAGCATTCATTTCCAGAGGGGCTCCTGCTAGTCCATAGCTATAACTATGATGAAAAGGAGCTGTGGACAGCCTGTTGCAATAACGCCAGCTCCTCGTCTATCAACCCAGCAGATTATACGAGTAACTTCTCCTTAGAATAGAAACTCAGAGATATAAAAATCAGTGAGATCTGGCATGCTGAGTGCCCACACGAATCCATTGCCATAGAGGATGCCAAATTTTTATTGTTTTACGACATCTATGGAATCGTAGTCAGCCAGGCTGAGACCAGGAAGAACAGCATTAAGGATTGACTGAATGTTTTGGTGACAGTCCCTGTTTTTAGAGCAATATATGCCATTATAGTGTATGTCTTGGAATTTCCTGCTAGTTTATTGTTGTGATTTCATAATGCAGGAGCTTTAGGGGACAAACCAGAGTCAGAAAGAACCATGTCCTTTCCATATTGCTTTTTACTCCCTTGATATAAACTGACTATTGACAGTATCCGTGTGCGAGGTGGATCAGGAAGCTGAGCTTTTTCCCTCTGGTTCTAAAGGCATATTTCTTGCTTTTGTTTTGTTGTTGTTTGTAGTATTGAAGATTTTTAACCCAGATATGTTTCTTCCTGCAATGTGAGAGTAAGAAGAAGCAGCCAAAAGCAGAAAGGAACAGATGTAACTCCTTAGTCTGGTATTCCCTACAGACATCTCAGATCAAAACCTTACAGAGTGTAGAATTTGGTAATCAATTCAACACATGATTTGTTCATTCACTCTTCAGTTGTTCTGGAATACCAAAGACAAGTAGGATCTTAATTTAGCAACAGCTGTTGGGGCCTAAATAGAGTGAGATGAGAGAAATCTTGGCCTTAGTGGCTTGTGTTAGAGGTACCAAGGGTTCTCCAGCTACCCAAATTCTGGAACCTGCATAAAGAAGATTGGGCAGATCTAGGTTAATCAGCAGTATAACAAAGAAAAGAACATTCATACATTGGAAGTTTATAGGCTCTTCAACAGACAATATCGTTTCCACAGATAGTTAAGTGCATATTGTGTAACTTACAATCAGCCAGCTATTACTTGTATGAGGTCAGGTCTTCACCCCCCTTATGGTCTGCTCCTTGCTATAGGTGTGCTTTATATCCTGTCCCAATGTTCCTGAAAACATACAGATCTGCTTGAACTATCTGGACAAAACAAGTGAGATTACAAAACTGCACCCAAGAGCACTAAGCTCTGTTAAACCAGTTCTCTTACATGTGAACTGCATTGGTGATCTTTTACGTATTCTAAATCATTGCATGCCTTTAAGCACATGAAATGACACTAGAAGCAAGTTAGGTGATGATCCAAGATTCAGTCCTGTCCCAATACTTATCTTTAAGTTGTGTTATGATACTTTAAGTTTATACTAGAGAAGATACTGTGGGAAGACCTCGTTGTAGTCTACAGTTTTTCACAATGAGAAATGGAGGGCAGGTGTCAATCTTCTCTCTGGTTATCAGTGACCCAAAGGAATGGCATGAAGCTGTTTAGGGGAGGTTTAGGGTGGATACTAGCAAAAGCTTTTTTCCCCAAAGGGTGGTTGGGCACTGAACAGGCTCCCCAGGGCAGTGGTCAGAGCACCAAGGCTGACAGAGCTCAAGAAGCACTTGGAAAAAGTTCTCAGGCATGTGTTGAGATTGTTGAGGCTGTCCTGTGCAGGTTCAGGAGCTGGACTCGATGATCCTTGTGGACTCCTTCCAACTCGGGATATTCTATGATTCTCTAAAATTTCTTGAATGTTCCAACCCAGCCCTCTGTTTCAGCAGAAGGGATGTCGACTGCCATGAGTGAATCTCAGAGTGATTGACATTTTTTCATGTCCCACAGTGCTGACCATCACTGCTGAGGGTTGCACCAGCTGGCATTAGCATGGCACCTGCTGTCCTCCGAGGTATGATTACAACCTTCAGTGTTTTGTCTGTAAAACAGTTTTTAGACCAATTCACATTCACTGATCCATGTTGCCCTTCATAAGGAGCAAAAATTGAGGCATTTCAGTCCCACAATCTAACATCAGATAAGAATATTTAAAATTCCTAGGGAAGGTTTTTGTTCATAGCCTGAAGTTGGGTTTTGAAATCTTTACAAACTCTCTCTCCGGGGAGGCTGTGTGGAGAGAGCCATCCTTTCAGCTCACCCTTGAATGCACTTTGAACAAGCAGCTGCTTTTACTGTAAGCATGTTATTAATGGTCTCTTTTCAAAAGCAGATATAGTACCCTGGAAAATGTTCTATTGATTTTTTTCCCTTTCCCTGTCCCTGTTTCAATCACACTCGTTTGAATGGCTTTCATTTTTAGCAACAACAAGAGATTTCTTTGAAGAAAAGTGGTGTCTAGGTGCAGCCTTAAATAAAATCACTGCTCAATTTAAGCTCTAAAAAATACTATTGATATTTTAATAGAAGATTGGAGAACCGATTGCCAGTTCAATAATATCTACAAGGAGTTTATACGTAGGAAACATGCACAAGGATCATTTTATTTCTTTTACTGTACGTGTTAACAGAAAACAGCAGCCTAAATCTTGCCTCACTGGATTATTACATGTCAAGGATCTCAAGAACACGGAAATATTTCATTCCAATTTTCTAAGGAAGAAGTGTGCACTGAGATACCTGTGTGCAGAGTGTAGACTATAGAAAAGCAAATAATATTGTGCCATATATTTCTGTATAATAAGATTCATGAAGAGAAATATGCAAGCAATAAATTGTGCACAGCTGGAAATATGATTTGGCTTCTGACTTTTCTTACTGTTGTTATTAATTGCTTATATCACATAGAATCAAACATATGTTTTCTTAACATTTCTTTGTGAGCCAAAAAAAAAAAAGTCGTGGCCAGTATTTTGGAAACCTCTGAACTAAGGACACAAAACCCACACTACATTAACATCTAGGGGGAGATTGGTGATTTCAGCTGCCATGAGTGAGTTTCAGAGTGACTGATTTTTTTTTTTCTTCATCTCTGGGGGTGTCCAAGGCCAGGTTGGACTGGGTTTCAAATAAACTGGTCTAGTGGAAGGTGTCCGTGCCCATGGCAGGGGGATAGAAACTAGAGGATCTGTAAGGTCCCTTTAAATTCAAACCATTTTATGATTCTGTAAGTCTGAGCTCCTGGAAATACGAGATGACGTGAGAGGTTCAGCAGGAAATAGAGGGGTGTGGGCATGAGTAGAAAAGCAAGGCAAGATGGTTTCACATTTGGGGAAAGAAACTTGAGAATATATCAGAAATTTACTCAATTTTTAATTCCAAAATCTATATAAAAGACAATATTTAAATAAGTAAACAGATAAAAGGTATATAAATATATAGACTATATAAAAAAAATAAAGGTATGTAAATTTAAAAAAAAAATCCATATAAAAACCACTCATATGAGGAGTGACTGAGAGAGCTGGAGGTGTTGAGCATGGAGAAGAAGAGGGTCAGAGGAGAGAGACCTTCTCACACTCTCCACCAATACCTGAAAGGAGATTGTGGCCAGGTGGGGGTCAGTCTCTTCTTCAAGCAACTTGCAGCAAGACAACAGGAAATAACCCCAAGCTGGTTCAAGGGAGGTTAAGACTGGGCATCAGGAAGAATGTCTTCACTGAAAAGATTGTCAAGGATTGGAATGGACTTCCCAGGGAGGTGGTGGAGTCACCATCCCTGGAAGTGGTCTGTAAAGGACAGGCCATGGCACTAAGTGCCATGGTCTGGTTGACAAGGTGGTGGATGGTGTATGGTCACAGGTTGGACCTGATGGCCTTGAAGGTCTTTTCCAACCTAAATGATTCTATGATACTATGATTCTAGGATCCGATATTTTTCTCAAACTCCTGTTTTTCAAGGACTTTTTTAGTGCTGGTAACCTCTAAATAAGTGGTATACATTTTCAGCAGGTAGGGAAAGTAACTCTCACACATAGTAGAAGCTGTAAGACATGAGTGAGAAAAACAACTTCTACCTATTGATAGAGAAGCACATTTATGTTACACATAAAACTTAACACAACTTTGCTCCTAATACCCCTTTGACAAATTCTTTGGTTCCATGAAAGAGATCAGTTGTGTGGCACAGTTCTTAATTAGAAATCAAGACACAAATTTTGGTACAGGTAACTACTTTAAAGTTCAGGCTTGACTTTCTAAACTGTTTTCAACCAAGAATATTGATTTCTCCTTTCACATGAAGAAAAAGCATCAACTTACCGAAAAAAAAACCAAAACCTTCATGAAGTGCAGGCTTTGTGCTTTCAACTATTTGCCCATAAAGACTTAGATACTTATCTGATAGCTGCTTGCCTTCTTTAACAGGCTGTGGTTACCAGCGTGAGCTTCGACAGGAGAGCTGTTACATTTTTATTTTAACACTGTGTCCTACATAAAAGTACTCTATAGGATATGACTCCCCCATGGACTCTCCCTTCACACACTGACATTTTTTACATGTCAACAATGCTCGAGTGAAGATATCTTATTAAAAAAAAAATAATAAAAAACCCCCTGAAAGACAGAGGAAGTGAAAAGAGGGTAGATGAAGGGAAATAAAACAAGTTCAGGGATCTTCTGGTCATGGTAGTAATTCAGATGTTTCTTTTGGCTTTAAGTAACAGATCAGCTCATGAGAAATTGATTCAGATGTAGTTTGTAAAACAGGAATGTGTTAGTTAGGTAGCCTGATGCAGGTATGAGACTGGTTCCTTAGCAACATTAACTGTCTAGAGCCCCTTTGCTTTGCCTTGAGTGTGGTATTGCCAAAGCCATCACACCTCAAATTTGGTCCCTGACCCCACTTACTATCACGAGTATTTATATCTGTACCTGTACACTGCCCCTGCTCTCACCCACATCTTGTCTCTTACAAAACTGGTGTTAAAGTCTGTGGTTTGTGTTAATAGTTTTCAATCAGATACATTTTCTGTTTGCATGTGATCCTGTTAATGCTTTCAAAAATATTCCCTTTCAGTTCTGCTTTCATGTTGTAATATAAAGTTAAAAAGACAGGAAGTCAGCTTATATTCTTTGCTACATATCTATAAAAATAGATAACAATATTTTTATTATATTAAAATATAATGTTTATTCTCCACATCTGTACAAAATCATTGACTTGTATTCAGCTTGTTGTCCTTAATGAACTACTCATACTGCTCTACATAACTTCTCATTATTTCCACCTTATATCTGATTATGCCTCCCAAAATATATCACCCTGCACTTGTCTTCACCAAATTTTAATTTATTTATGTTTCAAAACATTGTCCTATTATGTACAGGCCAGTTTGAATAAAATTTATTTCTATCAAAATATTTCAAGACTTTGTTGCTAGTTTAACAATCCAAACCCTAATTCTGCTCTTTACTACAACAGGCTCAATTTCCTCTGCTCCTTAAATCATGTTTAGTTGTTTCAAGGTGACATGACAGGAACTGTCCCGTCTCCTCAGAAAGCAGTGAATCAATGTATAGAGCAGAGCAGAAACACTTGCTGAGCCTCTGCCATTCAGAACATATTTTGAAACTCTTGAATGAGGATGGCAGGTCACAGCTGCAAGGATCAACTTGAGAACTGGTGACACCGAGTGCCAAGTCTGTAGAGAGCTGCTGTCGTTCTATGTAGAATTCAAGATGACTATTTGGACACAATATAGTAACTTCTTTCCTGCTTCTGACCAGATTTTTTTTCCTGCCTTTCAATGGCAAGTGACTTTTTTTCCTGTTGAGTAGGACTATTCTCTTCATCCTGCAATTTCTTCCATTTCATACAATCTGTCTGCTGAAAACAGTGCTCAGCTCTTCAGAAATGAGGCTCTTCTTAGTTTTTGTCTACATATTCTAAGTCAAACATTTGATCACCTTAGTCCTGCTTAGATTTCGTTCACCTACACAATACAGGTGATATGATCAATCACAAATTGATCTGTGTAAATGTGGTCTTTGGGTAGACTAATTTAAATTTGAGTGGCTGTATTGACAACTCTGAAAGTGTCCTTCTTTACTTCACCTGAGCATCCATCTGAACCTTTCAAGTCAACAGCATTACACTGATTTTTGTCAGCTGAGGCATCTATCTCCTGAGCAGAGTATTGCATAGCTGCCTCCAATTTATGGTTCCATACCATCCTTACTATAAATTCCCTACGTGCTCGTTTAACTCTTTGCTCCAGAAACTGAAATAATAGCTCAATCCAGCTGGCACTAGGATCACTGCCAGATAAGGGAAGAACAGGATGAAATCCAGGAAAGGGTCCTGAGGACTGGCCTTGCTTTGTTCGCTATGAAAGAAATTGAAGTAAAAGACATAACAACCCTTTGGAAAGACTAGACCATTTGTGAGCTCTGAGAAACATCTAATACAGGACTCATTGAGGGAGCTCATGATATATCGCAGGGGTGAAGTGAGAGGTTACAGGAGCTGCTGAGGTCCTGGCACTGCACAGATAGTGAAGAAAGGGTTGGAAGGCAAATATAAGATTTGTTTTGCTTGCTTTGTAAGTCCCTAGTGAGAGATCTATCGTGTCAAAAGTAAATAGTGTCAGTCACCGCTGATAGTGATATGTGTCTTTTCACATGTTAAGTATGTTTAATTGCTGATAGATGGTCAGATTTACAGCCATTGGGCCAAAATTTGCTTTCATCTATGTCATCTGAAGTCTGGAGAAAGTACACCAGAGTCAATATAAATTCCTTCGACTTTATGAGAAATGTCTGTGAGGTATGTTTGGCTCACAAACAGTAATGGAAGGAGGACCAGAATCACTGTTTTCACATGTGTTTTCATCCTGAATTGAATAAACAGATGAAATATTAAAATGTCTCATGGGATTAAAGCTTCTTAGAAATTGTATGTGAAGTGATTCACTCCTGGTAGTTTTGATATTAGCTTTCATATGTCCAGGCAGTTCTGTACTTCATGGGAGTTGTACACCAGCAGTTCAACATCTCATACACTGTGGGCCCCACCTGCACCATGTCTGTCTTTAGGTAGGCCCTCGTTTATGTGCCTAATTAAAGCTGGAAAAGAGCAGGTCTGGGGATAAAAGCCACTAGCAACCACAACTGCCTATCTTCACTGGCATCATGGGCCATTTATGATGGATTACATTCAGACTGGAGGAGTTTGTCAGTGGCATACAAGTTTTCTCTGGACCAAATCTTTTTGAAGGAATAATCCCAGTGGTTCAACTCTACTTCTTTCCCTTTCTCCTTTCTGTGCTAACCTTTATGTCCAACCATTCTGTGTTAGACACAGAATGGATGGCTGTTAGGATGAAACTGCAGAACTACGATATGGAGAAATGACAGCCCAGGACTGCTGCCTGAGCTGAGCTTATCAGCTCGTTCTAGAGACAATTTCATTTTAATTGTGTGTGTGAGAACAGTCTCAAAGCTTATACATTTAATACTGGATGAAGGGAAAGCCTTTAATGATGGAAATTACAACATTCACTAACTGAGCATGTTACATGAAGAACAAGCTAAATGGTAATTCTTACTCATCATCTTACAGTTTAATCCTCACATGTGTAACTCGGCAATGCTGAGCTGAGATCAGGCTGGTTTCCAGGATGTCTGGTCCTTTACAAGTCACCCTTGGAAGAATATTTCAAGCCCGTCAAGGAAAAATAGCGGTCAACTATTTTTGTGGGAAAAAGTCTGTCTCTCTAGTCAGTAACAAAACACACTGGTAATTTCAGGTGAGCCGGGATTGCTCCTGCTAGCTTTTAAATCTCTAGACACTAGGTTCATGTCTGTACCTACAAGCCCTATCAACACCAACAGTGAGCCTAGCTTTTGGCAACCAGAGGAACTGCTCATTTCCTTCAGTCACTCTTATCTGCTGCCAACGCTTTCCAGAATAACAAAGAACACAGAACAACGTGTGTTTTGCTTCTTTCCTGTCTCAATGGGAAAAACTGGTTTATATATATATCTTTTTTCTTTAATATCCATGTGCAACAACATCAGTTTTGATTTGTTTTGATCACTGCTGCATGTTACTGCCTTGGAAGTAACTCTCTGCCTTTTGCACCCTGTGGGTGAAAATGAACAGTTTTATTGGTTCAGAATCTGGGATAGGTTCACAGGCTGTGCAGGTAAGTGTGGTACCCCTGAACAGCAATAAAAAAATATGTTAGTTTGTGCTATCTTTTATGATTTATTAATTTCTTCAGCTGAACTTCTTCAGTGGTAGTGGCAAGTGGTAAAGAAGACAAGCAAAGCAGTAAGAGTAATTCTTTTAGAAAGGACAGGTTGGTTGACCCTGTATTCTCCTACAGTAACTTCTCTGAAAAAGTTACTACACTGCATTTTACACAACAAAGTTGAGAACAGATTTCTTACAATAAGGGAAAAAAGAGACTGACCCTGTGCCAGGGCCAGAATTTCTGTTTGAACACCAGAAAACTCTGATCCATGGTCAACATTAGAGGGAGAAACAGAAAAGTACAGTAACCTTTTGGCAAATGTTGCTTGCTTTGTTTTTCCCTGCTGCATTTCTGAAAAATTTCCCTTAAGCAACGTAACTGTGGAAAATGGTATATATTGTATGTGAGTGAAATTATTGACTCTTTTAGTGAGGGAATCTAAAACTAACTGCTGAGGTAAAGCAACAGATGAAAAATTATGAACATGGAAGATATGTTTTTTTCCCAATAAATATCACTGTGGTACAGTTAAAATTCATCCCTTCCCAATAAGAATAACTGATGTGGGAGTCATTTGGTCTCTCCAGATCATAGGAATGTGGAAAACCATATAGGTAAAACATCTTTTTTTTTTTTCCTTCCCCAAAGAAAGAGCCAAACTCTATCTTACCACAAATGTATGTGACAAGTCTTCTCTTATACAGAAAGCCTGAAATTAAGGTACATGGGAAGACCACAGAATTTCACATGTGACAACTCTCCTATCTTAGAGGTAGAGTGAAGTAATGACTCATACAAAGGGCCTGCAGCATCTCTGTGAAGAACTCATCAGACCATCAGACCAACATCAAAGAGAATAAAACATAGCAAAAATAACATTACTTTGGTTTGATTGAGTCTGTCCTATAAATGTGTTACTTGGGTGCAAAAATACTGTTTCACATGACAGAAACTTGCTTTAGATCAAAATCAAAACTGGTCAGTTCCTCTTTCACCACTATGAAGCTTCAAATAAAATAATAAATAAATAAATAAATGAATAAATAAATATGGGATACAGATTTAATAATTGTTCTATTCCTTAGGGTCTCTTGCTGTCAGGCCCAGGCATCCATGGTGTTTAACAGGGGGACTGACCATATAAATATATATATAATATTTTTTATGTACTCTGCCTTAACTTTTTGTAAGTGCTCTGCTTTCTGATGTGCTAAGTTTGGCCTCAGTTCAGTGTTGCCATATGAACATATACTTTCCTAGTGGTTTTTTCTTTCACAGCTTGTCTACACGGAGAAGTTAGATTAGAGTAGGAATTTACAACACACTAGATACTGCATATGGTTGGAGCACAGGCTACCCTGAACCCCATGAGCTGAAACTCTCTGTTCACCTTCCCGGCTACCAGAAGAAGCCAAAATTAGCAATAACTGCAGGAAAATCACCCTGTTTTGTGTTTGGTTTTGCTCAAGACTGATCTATCAGGATTCTATGGAAGATGTCTTGAGCTCATATTGAGATGCCATATCATTCCCCTTTCTTGAGAAAATTCAAGTTATAATTGTAAATGTCTGCTAAGGATTAAAAATTTGCAAATTATGTTGAAGACAGTGAAGAAAAGGAACAAAGGTTCAGTCCTCACTTTCCACTCATGGAAAAAGTGATGATAGTTGCATTGTTCTGAGTTCTGTGTTGACTGCAGAAACTACATGGGAATAACTACAAATATACAGCAAGGATCTTTGCCATTTAAAGAAAGGATGATGTGCCGGGATTATGCATTGGAACCATCATATCTTCCATCCAACACACATGGAGCCACATCTGAGTTTGGTGATGTGAACAACAGCCAAAAGTACCACTAGGACAGTGGTAAACAAAATAGACTGGCATAAAACATTTTTTGGTTTCCAGTCATTCTTCAATATGTATGGCAATGACTATGTGCCCCATACAATTATTATGCAAATTACTAATCTTCTAATACCTGAAGGGATACTAATGGGGTGTGGCTATTTACAAGGGCACGCAGTCATAAAACAAGAGGGAACTGAAAAAGAGTAGGTTTAAATAAGATATTAGGAATAAGTTCTTTACAGTGACGGTGGTGAGGCCCTGGCACAGGTTGCGCAGAGAAGCTGTGGATACCCCATCCCTGGCAGTGCTTAAGGCCAGGTTGGATGGAGCTCTGAACAACTTGGTCTAGTGGAAGGTGTCCCTGCCCATGGCAGGGGGGTTGGAACAAGGTGAGCTTTAAAATTCATTCCCACCCAAGATTTTCTATGGAAAACTGGATTTTCACTTAAGAAGCTTAAATAATTAGATATATTTTTTTTAGTAGATTTGCAATTTCCTAGACGATAATTCAAAAGCCTATGAGTCCTATTTATGCTACAGCCCACCTATAAAAATCTAAGGAACCGTGACTGAAGAATGAGTAGAGTCTACAGTTGTGCTCCGGTCCATTTTTTAATCTCAGTAAAACAACATAAATAAAGAAGACATTCAAGCCTCTATTTGAACCTTGTACAAATGACAGAACCAGCAAAATTTCTTGAAGAGCTTATTCTGCAAAGTTCCAGAATGGATTCACAAAGGTAGTTTAATAAGATTAAATTAATAATAATAATAATAGTAATAGTAATAAAAAAATCTCCATAAATGAACTCGTTGTACACAAACCTCAATTATGCATTTCAGTTATCACAAACTGTCTGCCTGTTGAACTAGTGGTGTGATTTCAAGCAGTCGTGGATTTTCAGAGAAGGGTTGAGAACAGATGGTCTCTGATACCTTTTTCATTATAACTTCCCTAAGTTTTAAGAAGTTTTTAGCTTTGCCTCCAGGTCTTTCCCCTCTTCAGCCTTTCACTTGCAATCATTGGAGAAGAAAAATGTCAATATTCTTTATAACAGCTGAGGTGCCTTATACTCCAGGAACTGGCAAAGCTTCTCATCCCTCGGAGATGAAGAAAGAGACAGCTGGGAGGAACTAGATGGTTTCTGACAAAGGAGCGGGAAAAGACACTTCTGTACCAGAAACTGCTTACTGAGTAAAAAGAAAGGAACTCCCAAGGTAGGTTCTGTAAAACACATGATACCATGGCTGTGGTTAGACGGCTTCAGGCCAGACAAAGAAAATAGATGAGAGATGGGTTAACTCTGCTGCTGCAGATGGTAAAACAGTGGGATGTGTATTATCTGCCCCAGTAGTGGAGTGAACTCTCCTAGACACACAAATCCTGGAGAGCTATCAGTGATAGCCACTGAAAAGTTGACTGTATCAAATCTGCTCAGACTCGAGAGCACTTACCAACAGCTGAAGGACATTACAGCCAATTGATTTCTCTAGTGTAGACAACACCTGAAAATAACCTTGCCCGTCTGGAGCGAGCGGTTCTGTGTTTGTTAGTTTTGTCTTTAGTTACTGCCTCTTTTATATGCCTTTTGTGTATTGTTCACCTGGAAGTGGAGTACTTTCTTGCTTACACTGTCAGCCTTTTTTTTTCCAACCCATTACAGGGTCACCTGTGAAAAGCTTTGAAGGTTTGACTCACAGTCATGCAGCAAAATTTGTTTCAGGTGATAATATTTCCCAGTAGGAGAGTGTTTGGACTGTTGGAAAAGTAGTTTGTTATGAGAATATAAAACCAGTTTCCAGGATGAACAAGGGAATTGTTTTATTCCTTTGCAGTGCAGAGTTAGTGAGCGATAGCCTGAGGGGGTCAACTCTAAATCAGGCTGGATAATTCCCTGCTTTCATTTTGATATCCTTTTGCCTCCATCCAGCCCAGCTCCACAAAATTATTTTCCTTATTGTATGTCTAGCTGGGGTTTGGAAAACTGAGATCAATATTGCAAGTGTGTGGTCTGGAGATTTAAAATTGTGTTACCACGTGACAACAGGCATCTTAAGGAACTCCAAGGGTGGGTCATACCTGGAGAGCACCTCCTCACTGAGCACACCATGGTCAGGACCAGGTGGAAAGGGAATGACAAGCCTCCAAACGAGGGACAGGGAATGGCAAATTCCCATATTTGCCACTGCTGGATGTGATTAATGTGATCTCTAGGACGGTTTCTTTATACTGGGCACCACGACCTCTCTGCAGGTATGGGTTCTACATGAAGAATTTGCCAATCCATGCAAAATGCTAATTAATAAGACTAATGTTAATATTCTTTTTTTAGAAGCATGTACTCAGATAACTGTAGCTGTAGTTTATTCTCTTCTTCTTCGAACATTAGAAATTTTACTTTCTTTTGTTTTTTATAGCCTTGCCTGAAACAGCAGGTTAATAATCTTACTCACCTTTAAAACTTACCAGCATCTACCTCTGCAAGCTGTAATAATACTTCTACTAGTCCACAGACAAACAATGCACTGGGGCACTTGTGCAGATTCACTTATAACCCATTTGCCTTCAAAGGTCAGGATTTCAGTTCTTCCAGCTCTCGGGATTAAGTGATTCTCTAGCAAGGCAAAAACTTTCGTGAATCATTGGAATTTATTTGGGATAAATACATGCAGTGAACTAGTTACTGTCTCTGGCACTGTTGCCTGAAATTGAGTAATAGTTTAGCAGATGAAGTAGTAGCTTGCCCCTGTGTCCCACCTGGCAGCTCCTTCAGACAGGAGAAAACATCTGAAATATTGAATCCAATTTAAATATTTTTACAGAATAGATTTTGACTCTTAAGTGTTGCTTAAAGTAAAATATCCTTGTGTTTAGGAAAGAAATAGGAAAGAAGGTGGTAAAGCCTGTCATTGCTGAGACAGCAAATTATATGGCCTATTAATCAGTAGGAGAAATCTTCACCCAGCTTCAGATTGTATGGTACAGCTGTTTATAGCTGAATTAATCACCTCTTGTCTAAGCACAAGTGAATATACTTATAGTATAACCCATCTCATCCTAGTGTAGACCACAAAAAAGTCAAAGTCAAGTTAACCAAACCCTAATATTTTCCCTTGATACTCCACAAAATGTGGAGTATCTTTTGTATTCTTCCAGCAGAGATTCACTAAGAAACTTCTCTCTCATATTTGATTTTCCAAACTGGAAATTGGAGTAGGTTTGGTGGCAGGACTTGTGACCCTGTGGTGCCCAGGCAGGAGCAATCTGCTCCTGAAGGACTGACTCTGTGGAGGACATCCACACTATAGTGATCTTTCCCTGCCCTTATCTCAGCTCATGAGCTTTTCATATTTTCTCTCCCCTGCCCATTTGGGAAGGGGATTGATAGAGTAGCTTTGGTGGGCACCTGGTGTCCAGTCAGGGTCAAACCACCACAACTCTTTGTGTAGGACATGGCTTACTTGTTTCGGAATTAAATTGTTAAGATGATTTTTTTGTGCCTGCCAAAAAACAACAGAGAAATCAGATTTTTTTGCTTCCCAGCTTCCCAAAAGGACCTTGTATTAGTTGTCTTCCAACCTCTGACATTTCCATGAAAATTCTAGAAGGTCAAAGGTATTTTTGTTTGACATATGACTGTGTCGCTGAATCTTTGGGTCAAATTTCTTAATGGTTGCAATCCCGGTAGAAGTCTCTGATTCCAGTTCAACGAAAGTATAAAAGTGCCTAAAACACACGTTCTTGAGAGAGGTGTCATAAACAGAATGAATCATAACATGGATTGCACTGGCATGTGACACAGTGCATTTTCAAGTGTGTCTCTATGGACTTGTCTCTGCAAGAAGTTGGTGGTCTATCTGCTTGCATACAGCTTTCAAGCAAATTTTCTGAATGCACAATACTTGGACAGAAAGAATCTTACTAAATTTAAAATATATGAAAGTTAGGAATAAAGCTACTTAACTATATATATATATATATATAACTAGTTAACTAGTTTGCTTGGTTCCTTCTATCACTAGTAGTTGTGCTGGGTGTTGTTCCTTCAGAGGCACCTAAACTTTACTCGTGTCTTTGAAAAAGATAATTGCTGTACAGTACTGTGTCAAAAGAGTAAGCATTAAGGCTGGGTACAAATTTGCTGTTCATGAGAGACTCTGCACAGACAAGTGTGTTATGGACCAATAAGGATGATCGAAGAAAGGAAGGTTATAAGATCCCCAAAGGACTTGAACCAAATGTTCCTTGTCTTGTCAAGTAAGAATGGTTTGTGTCATGAATGTGTAGTCCAGAAGTAAAGCAAAGCACTTTACTTCTATCAAATTGTGTGATTTCTTCCTGGTATGGTATGGGAAGATACTTGGCCTCATTCCTGTTTAAACCCATTAAGCATACCATTAGGTATACCAACAGAGCATTTGCAAAGAAAATGTTATGGTGAATACTTTGCATGTTCCACATGAACTGGTAGTGAAAATGGAGATTATGCTAAGGGATGGGAAATCCATATTAAGACTTACTGGTAGATAACCTGAGGTGTGTGTGTATGAACATACATAAATATATGTACTGTAAACAAGACAATATACACATATAAATTGTAGACTGACATAATCTATCGACATCAATTCTGCTCCTGAACTCTCCTATTGAAGATGCTGGTACATTTATGTCTCTTTGCTGACTAAACTCATAATTCATTATAGTTCTGTGTGATACCATATAGACTACCAATTCAGGTGAGTGTTAATACAGATTTCACTAATCTCCACTGCACTGTTTAGATGTGACATTTTGAAGTGTGTGCCCCAATAAGCTCATTGCAGGCCAAGCCTATGTTTGTTAATCCTCTGGGGAGACACAGCTATAATACCTTTTGTGGAAGACCATAGGATATCTAATATAATATCTATAGAGCATGATCCGTATAAAACTTTGAGCTTTGTTAATCATTTCAAGAGGGAAAAATACTAATTAAATCTGAGAGCATTTGCATACATAGTCTAGCAATTAGATGAAAGATAATTCTAGAGGGCAATAGCACAAATTATTAAAGAAATTTGAGAGCTACCTGGAGTAAACAATCACCATGATAAATAGCAACCATAACGTTCACAGTTTTAATTTGCATATATAGATGGCTATAAAATAACTTCTCTTGAAAATTGGAGATCTAAATTAAGAAGCCTTTTATTCTTGTCTTGAGCCAAATCTTACAGGAATTGGTGGATTTTTTATATTGACTATAATGGGCTCTGAATCAGATTATAATAAATTTTTTCTCAGTAAATGTATGAAGTGAGTGAAAATATTGAGAGCCTCTCAGAATCCAGATCTAGAAGGGCCTTCAGTTTTCACACATCTCAGCATCTCTAGCCTAAGAGAGTTTCTCGTCACTGCTTTTCCTCTAAACACTTTTTCATTGGCGTGATTAAAGCACAGCTGACAACCAATTTCTGAGAAAAGTACATCACAATTTCATGTTGGCTTGGGAGCCTATTCCTTACAGAAAGCTTCCTGATGGCAAAGCAGAAGAAGAATTCATAAATCCTCAGTGTATGGATCTCTGCCGTCCTCTGTGAAAGAGTAATATAATTACAGAGTTATTTTATATGTGCACCATTTTTTTGCCTCGAAATCACCTAAGGTGTTAGGAAAGACCTAGGAGTGTCAAATTAGCAATGTAATTGAACAAAGAAATTATGAAAATGCTGGTTGTTCCTCTTCATAAAGAGTTTGGTGAAATGCTCAGTATAGTGCCAATGCCTTTCTAGAACTGATCTTATCACTTATAGAATCTAAATCATAGAAAATATATGAAAAGTAAACAAGAAAAGATCCTAGTTCAACCAGTTGAAAATGCTGCTTAGGCAGAAACCAGTTGTCAACAGGAGTAAGTAATAAATGCATCAACAAAATTACTAGAAAGAGGGGACTGAACTATCTCCCATTAGGGGGCAATTCTGCTTAAAAGTTACTTAGTTAGGGAAATAATCCTGACCATGATTTTATTGTGAATACTGGGCCTGTTTTCCAAATATTTGCCTAATCTAATTTTGTCCTCTGCAACACCCTACACCACTGAATTCCTAAGTGCTGTTGCATCCCATATGAAGAAAAAAACTAAATGAAATGAAACCAAACCAAACCCAAAACACTCCCCCCCCAAAAAAAAGGAAAAAAGGAAAAAAAGAAAAAAAAAATATCTTGGATTTTGCTGCTTTACACTTACTGTTATTTCATGATATTTTTTTTCTGTAATAAAAAGCATAAACTCATTCAGGATTTTGCTCCAGTTGTCAACAATCATTTCAGTTCAAGATTTTTTTTAAAATCCCCTCAAATATCTCCTTTTGAAGAAGATAATTCCTGGTGTTTGTGGTCTCTCTTTTAGAAGCTGCCACAATCCTCTCCATTACTATTTTTGACACAGACACTGCAGTGTATGTGTTTATGGCTGTTGAGAGATTTTCATTGAGGCTAATATTTTAACCCTGAACTGGCATTTTGTTTCCTCTTTCTGTAATAAAGTGTTCTTTGTTTTATGCCTCATCCAAATAGTTACAAGTGAAATATTAACTGCTGCAGGTATCCATTATTAGTTATATAGTTTATATAGGTTTTCAATAGATGGGCAGTCCAGTGATGTTCATTGTTTTTTGGGGATGGTTCTTGTTGCTACTCTAAAACTTCCCTGCAGGTCAAGTAGAGGAAGTTGCCTTGAGAATGACTGTTCAGTGAAAAGGAATGAGCATTGAAGGTTGAAAAAATGAAAGTTAATATAGCCTCACTCAATGTGATTCACCATTTTAGGTGAATGGTCAAGAGTATCATTAGTTACTAAACAGACTATTCATTGTAGGTTTCTAAAGATACGTGCACAGTTTGTTCCTTCAGAGAATAACAGACATTAGATAGTCATTAACTCTCTGAGTCCCTCCATCTGTCAATGTAGAATTATTCCCTCAAAGATATTTCTTATAATAGGCATTTTCACCAAGTCTATTTATCTGCCAGTGCCTGTGTGATGCTCCTCTTGGTTTTTAGGGCTGTCTAAAGCTTCAAAAGCAGTGTTGTGTAGTCGTAGATGCATGACAGCCATGTAGAGGTGTTGCCTCATAAACAGAATTTAGAAAAATCTGATTGTTCTCCCACCTTGGACTTAGCTTTTATGACAATTTTTCTGGACACACTGAAGAATTTTTATTTCATCTGCATTTTTAATTGCATGGGAAAAAAACTTTCTTACATCAAGTTGTCCTTTCATCAAGGTTATTATTCATCAACTTCCTGTGGCATTTTCAGACCTGAATAAAATACTGCTCTATCACAAATTTTTCAAAGGCCAGCAATGTATCAGTGGCTAGCAGCAAGTGCAGATGATCTTTAACTTGTTATAAATTAATACTGCATTTCTAATGCTCCAAATTGAATAACATATGTGAGTTGTCTCACTTCCAACTTCCAGTGAAGGTGTTCCTGCCCATGGCAGGGGAATTGGAACTAGGTGATCTTGGAGGTCCCTTCAAACACAAACCATTCTGTAATTCTGTGATTCTGATACAGCTGGTACAAAGTTAGAATGACTATTTCAAAGGACACTTCAGGATTGTTTTTACCCTATGGTAAAAACAACCATAGGGTAGAAATTCATGGTGCCTGGGGATGGGAGTAATTTTTCTAATCTTTTCCTACCTTACTTCACAGTGGGTTTAGCAGAAAACTGGACAGTAACTCCCATGTTGTGTCGTGAGGGAGTAATATGATAAGGGGAAATGGCTTCAAACTGACATAAGGGAGGGTTAGATTGGATATTGGGAAGAAATTCTTGATGTGAGAAATTCTTGGTGGTGAGGCCCTGGCACAGGTTGCCCAGAGAAGCTGTGGCTGCCCCATCCCTGGAAGTGTTCAAGGCCAGGTTGGATGGGGCTTGGAGCCAACCTGGGATAGTGGAAGGTGTCCCTGCCCATGGCAGGGGTGTTAGAGTAAGATGGTCTTGAAGGTCCCTTCCAATCCCAAACCATTTTAAAAAATGTATGAAATTAACAAAAATGAACCTATTTCTTGCCACTTCCCATAGGGAATATTGAGAACTTCAGCGAAATCAGATTCCTCATAAAAATTTCATCAGAACTGCAAAAACATAGAAAGGTAAGAGAAACAAAGATAGCAAAGTCCTACTACACGTGTCAGGCCAGACAGTCAGACTGCTTCTGTCTATCAGATACAACAAGGTTTTGTCAGGGCTGAGGAGGAGGCAGCCTGTGCTGTTCATCACCTCCTAGAACTCAGAGATAATAGACACGATTTGTCTGCTTTTACTTGGACTGTTACAAGTTAAGTGTTTAAGAGTCAGTGAGCAGATCCCTCAGGTCCATTTACATTCAGTGGAGGGAAACAGTCATGTTCAGAGAGTGATTCATCACATCTGGCAAGGTGAAGCATGAATCACCTGCTGGGCATGCCAATTTCTCCCTATTCACTTCAAAGCCAGCCCGGGGCAACTGGCTGAGACTTAGGATTTCTGATGTTCAGACAACCGAATTTAGGTGAGAAGAACCCTTACCAGGGTAGACTACACCACCAACAGTGTCTAAGTCAGGCACCTGCAGCAGCCAGCCTGGATTGAGCCCATAGTCCCTAAAAAATGTTCCTTACATCTGAGAATCTGTTTTGCCATTCCGCAACATCTGAAGTTATTAACGGCCACAGGTTATTAAAAAAAAAAAAATAAAAAAAAAATAAAAAAAAGAAAAAAAAAAGATTTAAAAAAATGTTAAACTTGGGTTTTTGTTCAACACTGTTTGGCTCTAAGGTTTTTGGAGATCCCATTTTCACATTCCACAGTCAATACATGAATCTGTATTATTCGCCTAAATTTCTTTCGAAATTACCTTCCTGAAGATGAGTTTCTAAAAAAAAAAAAAAAACCAAAAAATAAAACCTTGCATTTCTTATGACAGTAGAATAGTACAAATTAGCAATAAAAAAAATAAGAAGAAAAAAATCTACTTTCAGTATGTATGAAGATTTCTATTTCCTAATCACTGGCATTTGTTGTATGTATGTGCATCACTGTAAATCATCAAAGAATCAAGAATTTTACATCTAAAAAGAGTTTTTTCAGGAAAAAGATGAACTTAAGAAAAACAAACAAACAAACAAAACCAATGGGGTTTTGCTCAAAGGGATGTTCCCTTTTTCTGTGGACCTTAAGGATCAATGAAGACATAGTCAATGTTTACTTAGATATTCTGGTTACTATAGTACATCCAATACTTGCAAATTCAGGTTTAAGAATGTGATTATTGTGTTTTAGTGCAACTATGAGTGTTTTGGAAGCACAGCACTTTCACTACCTCTTCATGTGAACATGTCTCTGATCACATAAGTGTATTTTGTGATGCCTGTCAAGAAAATTTGAGCAATGCATTTCAACAGCAGTAACCTTCTGAGAAAAAAAGCACTTAGGAAAAGGCCCATGAAAAGACAACTTTTTAAATACTCAAAGATGGTTAAAGAATTATGCTGAAGTACCCTGACAGAATTATAAAGCCCATTATTTTGAGGAAATATTTATTTCTCTGTATTTTCTATAACAATAAAGTCTTGGATTAAAATTTTATGCAATGACAGAAGAATTGTAATTATTTTTAAAATATGTTCAAAAAAGATGTTACTTGTTTCAATTTTAGGAGCTTTCATTCTGAAAGTTCTCAAGGTGTTGTAAGAATCAAGTATTGTTCTGGTGGATGCTTATATTGATGTTATTGTTTTGGTCTGAAGAAGTAAAGATGTGTGATGGGGGCTCAGGCTTAGATGAGGTTCAGGTCCCACCATTCTCAGTTACAAAGAGCACAAAGATTGTGTTGGAAAGCAGCAAATGAATAGTTCTATGGAACTCCACCTTGACCTTTTATCACTCCGCCCCGAGGCTGAAACTTGTTTTGAATTTTTTTTTCCCCTATTCTTCTAATGGTATCACAATTTCTGATTTTGGATTCCATGCAAACTTAGCTCATTTCAGCAGGATTTGTTGCCTGGGTTAGTGACATCTTGCCACCCTTGGACAAACTCATGAATAAGAGGTGGGATTCAGCTGCAGAATTAAAAGACTGAGTTTTGTGTCTATGCATAAAGACAGCTACACATCATTTCTGTGTCATACCTACAATTCATAAGTGATTCAGTTGATTAAATCCAGGTTTCAAGTGTTATCTGAGATGGCTTGTGGTATGCTAGACATCTGCAAGGCATTGCTCTATATTTCAAATGGCATTCATAACCGATGCACTCCTAGGATGCTGTTTGGAGGTCATATAAGAGCTTCTGAAATAGTACGAGATGCTTCCCTGAATAAGCAAGTTGGATTGGTCCTGGAGATCTCTGGAGCCCCACCGGACTATCAGCCAGTCCCTACAGGCAAGACTGATGCCTAAGCACTAGTGTTCAGTGTTATGTGACTCATTCTCTAATCTCTACCGACTTTATTTCCTAGATCTCCATCAACTATGGTTTTTGAGAGTGACCTATTTGTGATCTTTTAGTGACTGAAGGGAGCCAACAGGAAAGACAGAGAGAGACTATTTACAAGGGTGGCAACAGGATAAGGAGAAGTGGCTTCACACTGAGAACGTGTTTAGATAAGTGTATGAAAAAATTAAGTTTAGATTGGATATCAAGAAAAAATTCTTGACTGTGAGGGGGGTGAAGCCCTGGCACAAGTTGCCCAGAGAAACTGTGGCTGCCCCATCCCTGGAACTGTCCAAGGTCAGGTTGGACAGTGCTTGGAGCAACCTGGGATGCCGGAAGGTGTCCCTGCCCATGGCAAGGAATGAAGTGGTATTTAAGGTTCCTTCCAATCCCTTACAGCCTAAGCCTTTCCATGATCCTATGAACTCTTAATGATCAGGCATTTAATTAGGTGGCACAAAAGTTTCAATCCCCTAAATTTGATTTCAGAAATCTGGTATTGA
This sequence comes from Lepidothrix coronata, assembly GCF_001604755.1. NCBI lineage: Eukaryota > Metazoa > Chordata > Aves > Passeriformes > Pipridae > Lepidothrix > Lepidothrix coronata. The sequence continues at coordinate 2,919,267 of NW_016690257.1, read as the reverse complement.
AGCCTGCATCATGAGCCTCTACAGTTCCTTCTGAATTAGTCACCCAGAGTGATCACTAACAAGTTTGTGATCCCATGTGTGGCTCACCTCTGTGAAGGCAGCTAGGAACCCTCTGATTGTGGGCAAGCTAGGAAAGCAAGGCCACTCCATTTACACAGCATTTTTGCATCTTAGCAAAAATAATCTGTCTCACCCCATCTTCACAGAGGCATCTCAGTTTTGGCTCCTAAGGTCTGTATAATGCTTAGTGTGACAAAACCAACCAGGAGGTTCTTTGGAAGTCAACAAAATGTTAGTGTAGGGGTGTCAGATGGAACGCCCTTCATATTTGAGTTTTTGTATCTGTGTTTCTAACCTCTGTTCTGTACCTGTACTGCTGCTTCTTAGCTGCTTGTCTGGATGTATGGCTCAAGTTCCAGTAGCAGGGTCATATTATTAATGAGAAGAAAGAAAACAAAGGACAGGAGTGACAAAAGGAGACACATGGAGACTCAGAAAACAGTCTATAAAAACTTGGTTTTTTTTTCCTGAAAATCTAAGCCCAGCATCTAATATCAATTTCCTTTTATATTGCATTTATTATTTTTTTCTGGAAGTACCTGGAAATAAAATCCTATATATATGTAGTTCCTAAAATAGGGTTAGAGTTGTTGTTTTTGAAGAATGCTTTATACCTTCAAACACTAGTCAAGTAAGAGCCATGCTTCCCCCCATGATTCATGGTTAATAGCATACTTCCTTTAGACAGCTTTATTTATCCTCCAATAACATGAAAAATATGCCCGAACTGGCTTTATTTTTAGCCAGTTTTATGTTGGCATTTCTTTAACAGCACATAGAGGGAGGGGCACGGGGGAGTCAATAAAGAAGGATGTGAAAATGTGTCCTTCTATAAAAACCAAGCCTGAAGTAGCAGTTGGACTTAGGCATATGTGTGGCCTATTATTGCCTTCTGTCGTAATCAGCCTTCTGGCAGAGCAATAACATCAAGGTGTTGTTTATACACTATAAAATGTTAAAATGGCATTGTAAAGATTAGCTGGAAGGTGAGGATTGTTTCAAGAGCTTGAGGGTTTGTTGGTTTTTTGGGGGTTTTTTTGTATTTTCCTTTACCTTTCTATTCTCGTGACCAAGAAACATTGCACCCGAAAATTGCCTTCTTCAGTAGTTTCAATGACTCTTTAATGGAAAAACTGCTACCTGCAGAGAGGCAGTATGGCCCGTGGCCTAAAGGAACTAAGAAGAAAAAGACTTTGCTTGCATCCTGAGTTCTGCCAAAAATATATTTTGTGACCCAGGTTCACATCACCTCAGTGTGCCTCTGCCTCTTACTTACCTCAGCCAATGTTTGATGCAGCTGAGAGTTCAGGCACTGAGAGCCCCAATAGCTTCATTGAATCCCTGCACTACAAAAGAGTTAAAGGTGAGGAAATTATCTAGATTATGGGGTTTCTATTCTGACCTTATTTTACCCAAGGGACAGCAACATAAGACTATCAAGAAGTGTCATCAGGGTTACCAGTTTAAATTTCCTAACTGGGAATGAGTTCAGTGTCTCTGAGTACCTCAATCTGTTGTCTATGTGAGTTAAGTTGGAGGGGAGTCTTTACAACAAACCATCATGAGTGGAAATGAGCGTGTTCATAACTTCCTTGGATTAACAGAAATTCGCATGATCACAGGGACAAGAAAATCATTTCACATGAACATGGAAGAGGCATTTATTCTGGGCTCAGTTCAGCTGTCCACAAATTGATTCTACAACACCACTTGAGATAAGTTAGGGAGTTGAGAACACCTTTGCAGAGCTCACAGATAGGATGCAGAAACTATCACCTTCTTGATGTGGCAGCTGGAAGACAACCAGCATATGGTCACAAAATAAAATTAAATTAAACATTTATGAGTGAAGCTCTGTGTTTCTTCACCAGCATTCCACACACAGACAATGCTGCCTCTGCCATCGAAAAGACTTTCCGGGATGAAGAGATGGAGCTCATTTTAAACCGAACATTAAAGACTTTAAATTGACAGGTTGAAGGGTCTGACATACATCTTCCAGAAAGCTTTACAAAAATCCAGAATTCTGTGGAAGAAATAGAGTTGAAAGTCACAATTTTGGATTTCTAAACATTGATACCATTTTCCCAGCTCCCCTCAATATTTTGACTCCTCTGTAAAGAAATTCTTGGGTCCCAGCTGGCTTCTGAAGAGTAGCAGGGAGTGGAAATGTATTTAAAACCTTAGTTTCTTTTCTGGAGAAGAAACTAAGGATAATTTTAGATTAATCTCATGAGAAAATAAGTTTTATTTATTGATATTAATTGTCATTATAGCATTATTTTGTGCAGAACATATCAGGTGATTTGTAACACTGGTTCCTAATTCTGGGTAGTTTCCCTGTCTCTAAAAATCCCTAAACTGTACTGAGATCTGGGAAGATGTACCAGCCAAGAACCCACTCAGCACTTGTTCTGTTTCTTATATTCTCTCGCAAAACATCTGCTGCTGGTCACTGTCAGATGCAGGATATTGGGCTAAAATGAGTTTTGGTCTGCCCTAAAGATTACGGCCTTTTGTAATAAATAAATATTTCCATGACAGGAAGTTAATGTTTTCATTTTTACCACCTTCTTCTGATCAGGTTGGGAAGGAAGGAGGATCCGGGGGAAAGACACGGTTTGGAAGAAGTCTCAAAGGGTTGTTCAGTTAGGTCCAATTATTTCTATACCATTCAAGGTAGCTAGTTTTCTAATCAGTTTGTGACAACCTTCAACAATGAAGGACCACTGTGTCCCTGGTGTTCATTCCTCTAACAGCTGGAAACACTTTCCTCATCTCCAAACTATATCACCTTTCCTACAATTTAAGAGGAAGCTGACTCTAGTATCATCAATAAACATGGAAAATGGCTTATTCCTGTTTTCAGTTTCTTTCCCCCCCCCCTTCATATTCTAAGGGGTTTACAATTCTGTCTTGTGATTTCCTCTCTGAACCAACATCCTCATGTGCATGCGTGTTGGAACTAGATAATCTTTAAGTTCACTTCCAACCCAAACCATTCTATGATTCTGTAATTCTGTGATTCTGATGGCTCATGGTTTCTACCTAAGGACATTCATATAGTTCTTCTTGATTTTCTCCTTTTGATCTACTCTTCAGTCAAAGTCCAAGGCTCTAAAATGGTGAAAGTATCATAGATGAAGGTTTATGCCATTTGAAATTTTTAGGGCAAGAGACCACTGCTTGTGTGATGCTTGCTTCTCTTGAGCAGGTCTGACTGTGCCACTAATTTCCACAGGACTCTTTCCTTCAGCAAAATCAACCCACGTTAATATTTCAGAGACATCCCAAATAAACATTTACCAGACCAAAGAAATCGATTCTAAAACAAAACCTCAAAGAAATTATCGGACACGGTTTGTTTTATTACCACCATCATCACAGGGCAAGAGATTTCACTTCACACTTCTATCTTGCAAAAGGTGAATTATGTTTTGGGGCTTACATGTAGTCCAAACAGCAAGTACCAAGAGAGATGGCAGCATTTTAATTAAAACTGATAAAGCCTCTCTGAAAATTAGTCTGGGGAAAACACATCTTGTAGAATACAGAACTGCCAAGTTTTGGCTGGAGGCTGAAGCAGGGTTTGGAGTGTCTGGAAAGGAACTGTACTGGGCCAGTGGGAGACTGGGAGTAGAACCACACTGGTACAATCAGTTCTGTTGAACGGAAAAGTGCTCAAGGAAAGAAAACAACTTTAATTACAAAAATGCTATCACGTACAAACAAAAAGGGATTGAAGACCTGGCCTCCCATGTCATCTCTAGAAGGCACAAAAATCCTCATTTTGTATACATTTGATGATGGAAGATACCTTGGCTTCCTGTCCCTTCTCACTTCTCAGTTCTGGATTGTGTGTTCTCTAGAGCAGGAATAATTCCCTAATAATTATTTTTTCCCTATTTCTCTAATGTTCCCTATGTAATATTAATGTGACCTAAACTGTAACCTGTGCCTACCTACTCAATGTCTTAATAATAACCTGTGAGGTTTGAAAGTAGTGAAAAATGAGGTGGAGTAGTACCTGCTACTGCAAGATGAGTTTTGGGCTGGGACTGTAATGCAGGGAGGTTATGTGGGAAAGTCTTGTGCCATGGATTAATTTACTCAGCCCTGGACATGTCACCACAGTCTGTCTGGAGTTTTTTTCCAGCCTTGTGACTGTCTTGTCTCTTCTCACCCTCAGTGTTAGCTGTCCCGAAGATATCCTTTAAACTTATAATCAACTTTTACCAGTGGAAAATGACAATTTTTTTATCTGTTGGATGTGGAAACCTGAAAGACAGGAAGAAATCTGTAACTGTATATGCAGTGCCACCTGATGATGTCCTTCAAAGCTGGACCTACAGTTATGTTATACATCAGGATATGTTTGGGGACTGCAGAGAGAAGCAAGGGGAGAGTTGTTTTGCCATTCCTGCTGCCTCCCTGTCTCCACTCACGTCAAATATCCCTTTGGCAGAAGACCAAAGTTGCTGTGCAGGAGCATAAAGCAGGAGTTGTGTGCAGGAGGCAGAAGATTGGCAGGCCAGAAGCATCAGCTGTTCTATAAAAATTATGCTAATGTGCTAAAATTAAGTTTATTTGGAAATAAGTGCTTCACGTTATGGAAGACTGAGTTTCTTGGACCCTTAGTTTTTTTGTGTGTGTGTATGTCTCTGTATCCCACCCAGCTCCATCTTGATCTGGTTCCTTCAGCCTTCTGACACCTGGACCCAAGTGCAGAAAATGGGCTTTGTCTTAGCAGCAGCCCCCAGTTGGCAGAATTAAACTACCTACCCCATTAAAAGCCTGTCTCCTCTGCTCTCAGCTTTACAGAAACTTTAAATCTCAGTAAAATGAAACACTAACAGCTGCCTGTTATTGCATATTGTGTCCTGTATTATTCCGTCTGTGCTGTAGTGAAGTTTAGTGGGGAAAGAAAAAAAAATAAAAATTGCACCTTCCCCCTTGCCAGAAGCAGCATGTGCATCTGGAGAAATTTTCCCAGTGAGAAAAATTGGATACAAAGCCATATTATGAGGAAATTGCATTTTATCTCTTGATTCCCATTCTGCATGAGCAATTATTTTTGTGGATGTACGAGTTCTTTGGTCTGTGTGTGCCCCTGTCTTTGACTCTTGGTAACTTCAGACCAATGCATGCTTTGCCCAGAATTTAATTGTAGACAAAGGCTCCACAAAAATAAATAAATAAATAAATAAATGGGGGGGGATGGAAAAAAAGACATTCACCCAGAAAAACTACACCATCACCAAGCAAAAAACCCGTTTTGTCATTGCATATGCAGTAGCTCTGCAGAGAATAGCCTGTTCTCTGTTGCCATCCAAAGAGACATTATTTTATTCGACACCTATGGAGCTGCACAAATGAGAGTCAGCAGGCAGCAAGTCGTCCTCTTGGAAGAAGAGTTGGCATCCCCCTCACTGGCACATCTGGTGAGTTTGAATGGCATTCTCTGGCATGGCTTTGCAAAATTAATTACATTCCAAAGCCTTGTCACAAACAATAAACCCTTGTGCCAAATGCTGATCTTTTGTTTTCTGCCAGATGTAATGCATCTGCTTCTCTTTATCAGGTTTAATCCTATTTGGCTTTGGCAGCACAGTAAACAATGCTGTGGAAGTTGGAAATGAAAAGTGGAAGAATGTGGGAAGGCACTGAACAGAAGAAGAAAGAGAAGTGCCACGTGGTTAAAACACTCAGTCTGGAACAGCTGGATAATGTGTTGGCATGGGACATAGCCGTGGTGAGAAAGGCCTTTACTCTTTAACAAGCTTGCAATGAGCAACAATGTGGGGATAGATCCACAGTGGACTGTCAGAAATCCTACTGAATGGGCTGGGTGTTGGGTGTCTTGTTTTCCATGTCTAATTTTTTCAATGATTTCACTGTGTGATCTGATGCAGAAAGAGCTCTCTCAATGCTGTCTCGCAAACCCAAGGAGAGCTCAGTCCAGAAAAAAAATAAGGTACAGGTAAGCTCCTGTCCCATTTTTCTTATTCTATACTTATGACTACCAGACACAAAACCACCCCTCAGTAGAGGTACCAGTGGCTCAGGTACTGGTCTCCAAGCACCACCAGACCTTGACACCTTCAGTGCTGCTCACGGGCCATACAGAATCAGGGGCTCACCTCCATCTCCAATCTGGAGTGTCTCATTTTGTCCTCATCCAGAGAAACGCCCAAGTGGGACTCCAAGACAGCAAACAACCTGAACCCAAAGCCAAAGGTGAAAATTATTCAAACCATTGTTTCCCCTCATATCAGAGCTTAACTGGAACAAATATTGAAATTAATTGTTAAACTTAAGAGAGAATTTAATGGGTTCAAACCAAAATTGATTCCACCTGCTACTACCACCAGGCACAGTCTTGGAAAGATCTCTGATTCTACCATGTAGGACTTAGTGTTCCTTCCCTCTGGGCCAGCCTCATGCATCTTGTTATACAGAAATACCCAAGACTTTCTGCTTCTGAGCTAAATATTTTTTCAGTGGTGTATGTGGCTGCAAGACTGTGACCCCCTTCAGTCATTAAACTCCATCTCCTGCTGTCTTTACTTTTGCAATGGTACAATTGGGTCTGCAATCAACAGCTCAGTTTCTCTTAAATTCCTTAAACTAAGCAAGCAGTGGTATGGTTGGTACAACTGGGAACACAAATATTGTCTGGGCTGTGACAGAGGACTAGGAAGAAATACCTTGGAGTCCTTTCCTGGTAGGGTTTGTGGTCTCTAATGATGCCTTTGTCACATGGACTTTTAATTTTTAAATACATTTTTCAAAAGGAATAATTTCTAAATAGTTCAAGGTTAGCTATTTCTGATTAGTGTGAACTGGAACTAAACCAAAACAGTTTCAATCACAGATGAGCTGGAACTGAAGTAAAATTTACTGGTTCAATGGTCTTCCCTCCAGGTGTATTGAAATCAAACCTGTATGACTGAAAAAAAACAGACAGGAGAATGAATGAGGAAGCAGGAGACTGGATTTCAATTTGTCTGCCTAGTTGTAATGTTTCCTCTATTTCAGTTCAAGGGCATTAGTAACCTCCATTGCCTGGGGTATTTAGGTCTCTTTCCCCTTTTACTCAAAGTTTTACTTTCTGTAGAACTTCAAAGTATAGAAACCAGTTTGGGTTCATAACTGTTATTCATCACCACAATTTTATCTTTATTTTAGCTTTAACAATAACAGGACATTTAGGCATGAGAGATAATTCCTCGAGATCTCTCTCTGTTCCTGTGTGTGAGTTTCAGAGGCTGGTCACACCTTAGGTGACTGCAATAGTTGTTATTGGTGAGCCAACCCAGATCTCACATTGGGCACTACTCAGGTTGTCCAAGGGAAGAAACAGGGATGAATCAAACACCCCTGAGGGCCTCTGTTAGAAACGTTTGTTGTCCAAAGGAAACTTCCAAATTAACAGATAGCAGGAACTGGAAACCAGGATCCAAGAAGAAGCCAGGCTTCACTGGAAAGAGGGATCAGGCATTGGAATGAGTTGCCCAGGGAAGTGGTGGGATTACCGTCCCTGAAACTGTTCCAAAAAATGCGGATGTGACGTTTGGGGATAGGGTTTGGTGATCAACATGGTGCTACTGGGCTGTGAGTTGGACTCAGTGGTTTTAGCATGTCTAGCTGATCTTTACAGTTGCTCCTTGCTGGCACCTTTCTCGCTCTGTAGCCCACAGTGAAAATGACTTTGATATCTTTCCTGTTTTCTGGGCTTGCTCCTCCTTCCACTGACTTTCATAAGTTTAGATATGACCCTGTAAATCCTCTTAGTGGCTACAGGGTTATTTCAAAGCCCAGTGAGCTCTGTGGTAACTCCATGCTCAGCAGTGATATGCACAGATAAAATTTTTGGGTGGTTCATGCTCCTTCTCTCACTGTCCTTTCATGAGAGAAGAGTAATCACAAATTTCTGCAGGGAAGGATCAACTTTTAAGTCTATATACTATATTGACATTAGTGAGCTCATGTCTAGCTCATGCTATTAGCAGTCTAAAACATCCTCCTGCAGGGAGGTAGAGGAGCAGGAATTGGTCTCTTGTCTCTGGTGACCAGTGATAGAACCTCATGCAATGGCCTGAAGTTTTGTTAGGGGAAGTTTAAGTTGGATATCAGGAAAAAGCTATTCACACAGAGGGTGGTCGGGCACTGAACAGGTTTCCAAGGGCAGTGGTCGCAGCACCAAGGCCTGACAGAGTTCAACGCGTGTTTGGACAAGGCTCTCAGGCACCTGGTGGGGTTCTTGGGGTTGTCCTGTGAAGAGCTGATCCTTGTGGATCCCTTCCAACTCAGGATATTGTATTCTATTCTATCACCAGAGCTGATAAAGTCTATGGTAATATGTATAATAATAGCGATAAAGAGGACAACTTCAAAGTGAAACCCTATCCATCTTAATTTCTACTTCTACTAATGTTATTAAAAAGACATATGAGGAAGTTGCAACCTACTTTATGATTTTCTAATTTGATTTGTGTTAATATCTGTGTGCAACTGCCATCATCAATTTGCACGTGTACAGTAACTCACAGCAGGACATCCTAGAGAACATCAGGGTCAGATTAGACCCACAGAAACCCAGACAAGAGAACTGTTTCCAGCAAGAGAAACATCTTCTGCTTAATCTGAGGAGTTGTAACCCCAGTTCTTCACATTTCCACTTTTACTAACAAAATCCGTTCCTATTACATATTTTTAAATAATTGCAGCCAGCTGAACTGTGGTCTTTTCCTCTTCATTAAGTATTCTCTGACATCGTCCAGGATGAGATAATTAGGCAAGTCCAGGAGAGGTAATTACAAATAACTAATATATTCTTTCAGTGACTTTCTTTTGACTGTCATTCATTTCACAGGCTTAGTTTACTCTCTGATCATCTTTATTTATCCAGCTGCATTTCCAAAAGGTATTTCTTGGACAACCTGTTGCAGCTGTCAGCTTTACACATAACTAAAGAACCAATAGTCTTTCTTTTCATTTTTTCCAAGTTTGTTACCTTTCAAATATATCCTATTTTTTTATTAGAAAGAAAGGGTTCAGAATCATTCTATATATGTATCCAATCTGTTGCCTCTTCTTCATTTAAGCTTTGATTCAAAATCCATTGAAGAGCATAAGAAGACAACTAAATCTCACTGAAGCCAGTAGATATTCATCCCCTGTAAATTGCAGTTCGCAGTGACCTGTATAACTCAAGGTATCAGTGTTTGATTTCCCTGTTGTCACTTCCAGACCTCTGTATTTCACTCAGCATTGTTAGCTGAGTACAATTTTCTTGCAATAACTGAATACCTTTAGGAGGTGCATAGCACGGCACTTACGAGCTTTAAATATTTCTTCTTCCACTGCACTAAAGTTAATTGCACTGGGGCTGTGCTTTGCCAGCACCAATTAACACAGAAGCTGAAACTGCAGCTTAACATTCTGGTCATGTGCATAGGTCTGATTTGTTGACACCTCAAGTACCTGCCCTCCCACACGCCTTGTTCCTTCCTGAGGCTTTGCAGAGGTCTTTGCCACACACTAGAGTTTTGTTTAATTGCTATGAAGTAAAAGCATTGCAGTGAAAAGAGATTTTAGAGTTTCCATACACGTTTACAGTTGAAGAAGCTGCACCTAGTTCAATTATACTTGAGCTTCATAAGAGCGTTATCCCAATTCCCCAGCTTCCATAAACCTGCAGATATCCTTTGTTCTGCCTTGCTGAAAACATGCCAGGATTTTGGCATTTACATTTGTATAATTAAAAGAAGATTTTAAGAAAATCATATACTCTCCTATTATTTTAAAATACAGTTTCTAAACGGGAGCCTAAAGGAAGAGTCATGAAGAAGAATGAAAGAGGGTTGGGATGTCTTTAAGATTTATAGGTTGAGTAATAATTGGGTTATCAGGTCTGAAACAAAGAAACCCTTGAAGCAAACAGCTCAGCAAAAACTAACATCATTGTATCCAACTTGAGCAGCCACCAGAATCCACATCCTATTGGCACAGTTGGATTAGGAGGAGAAATGGATAACACAATAAGTTACCTTATATGTTTATCAGAACATATGTTCTGCTTTCCTGAATAGAGTTAAAACCATTTGAGCACTCTCATATTCACAGTACAGAGTCCCTTTCAGGCAACACCTGTATCTTTGCCTTGAAAACACGTTGCAGAAACTTCAGCAATATGTGCTGTATACTAGAGGCATGGAACAGTTATATAAAGAAAACTAGGGCTAGATTTACGAGGGAGGATTGAGCTTCATCACTGCAATAACTAATTTTAAGCCACCTTTAAGCTCTTCCATCCTTTTGCAGGGACAGAAGTTCACCAAAAAAATCTAGCTCAACATTTTGTCAGGGTAGGATGCCCAGGCAACTACATAGGAGAACCGTACTTTCCTACATTCCAAACTGGTATGTTCGTCCCTATGCCTTGATCCTTCTGTGTTTTCACTTCTTCTGGAACATACACAAACATGCGTTTTTTAAAAAATCAGCATCATCACTCAGAAATAGTTACATGTACATTTTTTTATTACTCTTATTACTGTTACTTACGCAATAACTGCTACCTAACTGTCAAAGCAGCTATAGTTCTAGCCCCAAAAACAAACATTAGCATTATCACACCATTTGACCTTGGGGGAGTTTCACAGATTTTAATTTTTCAACTTTTTCTTATTGTTTAGCTCACATATTCCAAAGTCCAATATTTATGAAATATCTGCCACAGTCATCTTCAATTATACCTGTTTAACTCCTAAAGTGTTTAAGTCCTTAACTCCTTTAACTCCTTAGGTTCCTAGTGTTGTGTATCTAATTTTTTTGGTATTTGTCACCGAAAGTCACTACCAGCTAAACATTGTCTCTTGTATTTCTCTGAAGAATAGGCTAATGATGTACCCTACTTCTTAGAGCAAATTCAAATGGCATGAAGAAGAGGGAAGTTTGACTACAAAGTCTTGGCTTAACCCATGAGAACGTTGTTTAGGAAAAGGTGTGTAAATTGAATCATCTCTGCGAAATAAAAACACAGCCTTAAATGTCTAGAGTTGATAAGCAGCTGGGAAAATGCAGGACATTGAAAGGATGAATCAGCACTCAAAGATTGGTCTAATTCAATGGAATCGAGTTGCTTACTTGCAGTTAAGTCTTTGTAAATATTCCCCAAAACTGCTTTGTAAGCAGCAGCATATGGGGTACCTTGGACACACCATGGAGACAAGTTCAGGATAATGCCAAGTGGGCAATGGCAGAGTTTCAGTGGCATAACCCCAAGGCAAAATATAGAACCAGGTCTCCTGAGCTCATGACAAGGTGCAATACCCATGTTTCCACTGAAGAAGCTTTAGTTTCTCCATTCACATCTTTAAAAAAAAAAAAAAAAAGAAAAAGAAAAAGAAATAGCTGTAGAAATAAAGGAGTACTCTGAACAGAGAAGGCATATAGGCTCTTGAGGACTTCTTCATGATTAATGACTACTGGACAGACCCAAAACCTGAAATGACCAGACAGACCAGTGTCCAGTAAGTGACAGACCATATAATTACCAAATTACAGAGCATAAAAACCACTGACTGCTTCCAATTATAATGTGAAAGGGCAGCTTCACAGTTGTGCCACTTAGCAGTGCTGGGGAAAAGCAAAGAAAAATGTGTTAAAGGCCTAATGAGGTGTGTGGGTGGAAGTTACTGCCACAGTTTACAGCGGTTCAGGTTGTTAGTTCCTACGGTGAGTCACTATCTAAGAGAAAGAGGGAAAGGGAGGGAGGAAGAGATGGGAGTAGAGTGTGGGAAGGCATTTTCTCACTGGGATAACTGCAAGTAAAGATTTCCTTTCCCTTATTTCTTCCTGAACAGATCAGACAATATATTTTAAAAGAGCCATTAAAGATTCCCAGACAGTTTCAGTAATTGATTCAGCATTTTTACAATCCAGGAGACATACTCGTTTATTTTAGGAGTCTGGGGAATTGTTCCCTCAAAGCCCTTAAAAAACAACAGGGGGGGGAAAAAAGAGGTAGAGGCCTTAGTTTATCTTCAGGAACAGACAACACAGGGAAAGTACTGTGTAAAATGTTGGATGAAACTCCAACCCCAGTGACAAGCTCCCAGGATGCGCTCAGATCATACAGCCTTTCTTCTCTTGCGTGGCCCACTGCTTCCTCCGCTTCATCACAGACCACACCATCTTGTCACACACAGCTGACATAGACAACTGAGATGGTAGAGAGTCAACCACAACACCTAGCTCATTTGACAGTCCTCAATTTAAAAGAGGAATCACTCCTGAGCAGATTCATTGAGTTTTCCAAAATGTATTTGGAGTTTATTCTGCGGGCAGTGGGGCTCTCAGCACTGCTTCTGCCCCTACCCTCAAGGGATGCAGAGATCAGCAGCCTTACTCTGTGCAAAGGTGCTGCACAACCCGTACAGAAATAGTAATAAAAAAACTATTTGGTAGCTTGTGATGACACCACAGTATCAGCTCCTTGAGGCTCCCATAACTGTATGTTGGATGGGAGGAGGTTATCTTGCTGTTATTGCTGAGCAGGGCTATTGCAGCATTTCTACTTCTTGGAACAAAATCACATTTTGGTTTGTTTCTGGTTTGGACTCAAAACTGAAGAGTTTCTGCAACATGAGCCAAGGAGAGAAATAGCCAGACTGAAAAGAATTTAGGTGATATTTAAGTACAATAACAATTCACATGTCCCTTTCACAGCTGGCTTACATCTTCTGTAGCTGACCAACTCCTTGTCCTGTTGACCCTTACAGCTCATGCTGACCCCAAGGGAATCACTCAGTAAGTTTTTTTAAGGGAAATTCAGGTGTTAAACTTTCCCTTCCACTACATCACTGAACAACAGAGTCCAGTGGCATTCTCAAATCAGTGTGCTCTCTATCCACATTGCAGATAAGAACTACAATATTCTCACTCCAGTTTCCCTAACAGATTCAGACATGCTTCCACCACTTTACACCAAAGTCTCTCAAAAACAAGGTTACAGTGGGCAAACTCTAGATCTCCTGCTCTCCACTGCACAGACAAAATCACCAAACTCCCTGGGTCCCAGGTGACTTGGAGGGGTTCACCCTGGAAGGGCTCCAGTGGCCAGCACCTGCTTCAGGAATACTCATTTCATTTTATCTTGTGAATATTGAATGTACAATGTATTAAAAATTGCTAATCAAAAAAAGCCTATTTAATCAATCAGTTCCAAATCCTTCCCTTGATCTGTAGCAGGAATCATCGTGCAATGGAGGGTTCAGGGGTCTATCAAAGGTGCTCAGCCTGGATCTGCCAAGGCCTCTGCTGTGCATCTCCACCAATCAACCATACCTCTATTTTCCTTGAACATAAAAAGCAGCAATTTCCCTTGTTAGTACACAAACTGTATTCCTTTTCTTGCTCAAAGTGTCACATCTTAATTCCTACACAAACAAGAGGTTTTTTTTGATCTAGGAAAATGAGATTTTCAGTCAACAACAAGCATGTTAGTACAAGTCTTTCCTACTCATATTAGTATACACTATGCTGTGGCATATCATTTTGCACACTACTGCTATCAATATGCCACATAGTGACACCATGAACAATGCTGGAACTGCTGCTTACCTACTAAGAAATCATGTCAAAGAAAACAAACAAAAAAAAAAAATCAAGTGAAAAATTTAATTAAAGTGAATTTCAAAAGCTCTTTCTTTAGGTTATTTTTTTCTTCACAGAAAATTCCTTCTTCGTGGAGACACTTTGAAATAGTTTTAGTTTTATTTGGTGAAATAACTGGCTTTGACAGAAAGCTATCAGGAAAAAATTATCTGAGTTTGTCTCAGCATAAGAAGTCCATCTTGGCAGAAAGGGGGGCTTAATTCTGGGAAAGGAGCAGAAACAATGCCCCAAGGTCAGACCTGATATCCAGAGATAGCAGGTCCACTGATATCTCTGGAAGCCAATTTGAGGATGAATAGAAACAAGGAGAAATAAGGACTCATAGGACAGTTGCTAAATGTAATCCAGAGAAGCAAATGAGCTAAGGGAAATGTTTTACCCACAGAGTAAATCCCTCAGATATACCTGAACATGGGTTGTTTTTAGACCCTGATAAAAAATAATCTGAGACACTGGTTTCTCTTGGCTTTGGTGGCAGAAGTTAGCTAGACATTTCTGCTTGTCATGACATCTAATGGTCTGAGAAATGTTTATTTCTTCTCCTGAGGAGAGGGTGCTTTGGAAACAGGTTTACGGTAAATCCCAGTTTCAAGTAAAGCAACTATATAAAATATTTTCTTCCTTTTCCTTTTTCAACTGACCTCCTCAAAGTACGTGGGATTTTTACTCTTCACTCTGCAGCTGGGGAAAATGATGTTTGAATTGCTTGCGTGTGCTTTCTGACATGAGAGAAGGAATTTTCAGTTGACCGAAAGTAGTCCTGAAGAAGCACATAGTCTGTTTTGAAAAGTTTTTGATGCAGGCAAGAATTTTGAGGTAAAGCACTGAAAAAACAAACCCCATTACAGCTGCAAAGGAATTGTTTTGTCACAAAGCTTAAATCACACAGGGATGCAGTGTAAGTCACTCTTTCCCCACATTTTTCCTTTTAAATGTTGTAATACCAGAAGGGAGCTGGTGCAGGGATTGGAGGTGGCTCTGCTGTCATGAAAACTGTTTTACTGGATAAAGGAAGAAACTTTTCTTAACGATTCACATAGACAAGAATCTTCCAGATTCTTCAGACTGTTTGAACTACATCGAGACACTGTATTTTATTTTCCACCTGCATGTAGGACCAAATCTGGAGTGACTTTTACTTCCACTGGAAGCTCTTCTGTTGAAGGTTTGAAAGGCTTTGTATATGGCAATTCTCCACAGAATTCTTCACAGAAGAATAAAAATACTTTCCTCAAATCAAAAATCCAGCAGAAAGGTGGCCAACAATTTTTTTTTAATTATTATTTTTTTACTG